>NC_137165.1:39983104-40257418 GCF_951394435.1 Stenella coeruleoalba
TCAGATGTGGTTGGAGCCCGGGTGATGGGAGCAGATCCCAGGAGAGTACAGGGTGCAAGACCAGGCAGTCAGCAGACACAGAGCATCACTTCGGGTCTGACCTTTGAGATCAGCTGGTCTAATGCCCCTGACAAACTACCATTTCACAGAGGAGGTAACAGGGGGAAAAGGACTTGCCCATGGCTAACAAGAACCCAAAGGCAGAGCCAGCATTCAAACCCGAGCCTCTAGACTCCTAATCCAGTGTTCCTGCCCCGACTCTCTAACATAACTCAGCCCTCTGCCTGTGTTAGCTGCCAGCCCCAGTTCCCAGAGGGGAGGACAGGAGAGCCCTGCAGTCCCACTGCTGCTTTTTTTTTTTTTTTTAACGGGAATTTCAGTTCCCGGACTAGGCATTGAACCCGGCCACGGTAGTGAAAGCCCAGACTCCTAACCACTAGGCCACCAGGGAACTTCCCAGTCCCACTGCTTCTAGCCTGCCTTCCCTCCTGCTGCCAGGCTGCAAGCATCCTCCTCCAGGGCCCTCGCCCACACCCTGGCCGCCTCTCTCCCACGCCCCCCTCTCCAGCCATGCAGGGCCCAGGCCCTCACCTGGCTCTCCTTGAGGCTCATGTAGCCCTGTTCCTTGTTCCCGGAGAAGGGCTGGCAGCAGCGCCAAACGTTCTCGCCTGGCCTCACCCGCTGCACAAAATTGGCTGGGAAGAAGCCAACCCGGTCGCCGATCTTGCCCTGGGGATGAGGCTGGCAATGAACACTCGTGCCACCCCCTGACCCCCACTGCTTTCTCTAGACCTAATGCCCACTCAGAGCCAATGCTGTCATCCTCCAGATTTGGCTTCTCTGTATTTGAGCCCCTAGTCGGGTGGCTTCTGGGCTGGAAAGGGCACAAGGTGGACGGAGGAACAAGGCTGGGGCGGGGAGGGGCACAGCGAGAGTAAGACCTGAGGGTGGGCCTAGGCCTGGCTAGGGCCGGTGGAGGAAGGAGAGGAGGTCTTTGGGGCTGTGTTCTCTGAGGGTGCGGGCTAGTGATGTACCTACCACCCCCCACCCTCCGCTCCCCACCCTGCCAAGTCACCTTCCACCAGTCCTCGTTAGAGTCATCCACCAGCATGATCCGGTCTCCAGGCCTGGGATGAGAGAGCGGAGGTAGCACATGGGGCAGGAGGGACCCTCCCACTCTGCATCCCAACAGTCCTAGGCCCCCAGATCCCCTGCATGCCCCCCTCAGCTGGGGGAGAGTTCTCGATGCCCTTGGAGGACCCTGAGTGACTACAGGTATGGCGGACGCTCTCCAGGACAGAGACCGGGCAGGGGGCAGGAAACATGACATTAGCACCAATCCCTCTTGGACTCTGGCACCTCTGTCTCCTCTTTGGGCTCAGTAGCCTCAAGTGTGCCAGGAGGAGGTTCCTGAAGGTCTCCCTCACACTCGTGTTCCAAGGTCTGGGAGCACAGAGCCCTGAGGTTGGAGCCAGGCAGCTGCCCGGGGTGGGGACTGGGCCGCTGGAGGACTTACTGCAAAGCCAGGTCGTTGTTTTCCTGGGGCAGAAACTTGTAGAGCGCGACGTAGGAGTACATGGGCCCCACATCCTTCCGTAGAAGGGGCCTGGGGGCCTGTGGAAGAGCTCTGGGTCATTGTGGGGGGGACACCTTTCTTATTCCACCTACTCTCCCCTTGCCCTGACCTTGCCTACCCTGGGGGCTAGGAGATGGGGCACAGCGCTCCTGGGTCAATGACAGGGGAGGTGAAGACTGTCCTATCTGCCGTGCTTACACACCCCTGAAGGGACTGGGCCAGGGATGGAGAACAGGGATCCTCCTCTGCCTGCTGCACCCTAGAACTGCCCACCCTTGGGGCAGTAGGAGTGGGCACAGTAGGCATTGGGTCAGTGGAGTGGTAACACCCCTGCCTCCCGGGCCTACTCACCCCGGCATTGCCCATCCCTGTAGACTGAGGATAAATGATGGAACAGGGATACTCCCACTCAGCACGCTGTCACCCACCTAGGGATCAGTGACAAGGAGAAGAACAGCCCCTTCCCACCTGGCCTGCCGGGGGCTCACTGCCAGCCCAGCCTCACCTGCTGTCCAGGGCTCTTCTCCTCTGGTCCTGACCCTTCGCTCTCGGCCGGGGCTGTGAATACTGGAGATGCCAGGGTGGGGCGAGGGTGTGAGGCAGCAGGCAGCGGCCCGTACTGCGCTCCATTCCTGCCCCTGGTCCCCAGTCCCACTCACCGCTGTCGCCAGGGCCCTCCTCTGAGCTGCGGATGCTGCCTTCCCCGTCCTCAATCAGCTCATCCCGCTCGCTCTAGGGACACAGCGAGGGGAGGGCTCAACCCCTGGACCCCCCACCCTCTGAGACCTCTGCCCCCGAGGCTCCCCTTTGGTGCTCCCCATACCTACCAAGCTCCGCGTGGGGGACTCAGAGGTGCTGCTGAAGCTGGAGCGGTTCATCAGGGCCAAGGAGGTTCCGTAGCGCAGGGTCTCATAGACGGGGTCCACCTTCCCGCTGGCCCCTACTGAGGAGTCACCATCAGGGCCGGGCACCCTGCTGCCAGCCTCGCTCTGCCCTGACGTCCTGCATCTCAGCCCTGGCTGCCCTGCGGGCTGTCCCGCTCAGCCAGCCCTAAACTGAAATCTGCACTCCTCTCACCTGCCCCTCCCAGGTCTCCCTCACGGTATGAGAGCTCCGTGTCCTCCCACGGTGCCCAGGCACAAACCTGGAGCATCCTGGACCCCTTGCCCGCCTCACTGCCTGTGTTCACTCCATCACCTCATCCTACCTCCCAAACACTTCTAGAATCTGCTCACTTCTCTCCATCTCCACTGCTACCAGCCTGGTCCAAGCTACCAAACTCTTTCCTGGCAACCATCATGGCCTCCCAACTGGTCTCCCTGCTTCCAGTCCAGCCTCTCCAACCCACACAGTAGCCATAATGCTCTTGTAAAAACACAAAAATTGACCTTATAATAAAGTCCAAAGACCTGTGGTTACCAAGGGGGAGGGGGAGTGGGGGAGGGATGGATTGGGAGTTTGGGATTAGCAGATGCAAACTGTTTATACGCAGAATGGATAAACACCAAGGTCCTACTGTAGAGCACAGGGAACTATATTCAATATCCTGTGATAAACCATAATGGAAAAGAATATGAAAAATAATATATATATATGTATAACTGAATCACTTTGCTGTACAGCAGAAATTAACACAACATTGTAAATCAACTATACTTCAATTAAAAAAAAAAAAGAGAATAAAGTCCAAAGAACACTCTTAAGATGGACCCCGAGGCCCTGCACCCAGGGTCCCATCTCACCCTTTTACTCTGACTCCCTCAGTCCCATCCTCATTATCCTTTCTTTAACTCTCTGCCTCTCCCTACCTCTGGCCTGCCTCCTGTCCACACTGGTCTTCCCCAGATCCTCAGACTAATTCCCTATCTGTCAAGTCTCCCGGATGCCTTCTTTGCCTCTGTGGATGAGGTCGGTGCCGACTTTATCCTCTCTTTATTCCCTATCCTTCCGTTTCAGGCATTCACCAAATGATGGTTAATTGATGATTTATGTGATTATCTATTTCATGTCTAGCTCCCTTACTAGACCATGAGCTCCACCTTCTTCAGGGCTGTGTTCCCATGTCTAGCACAGTGCCTGGCACTTAGTAGGTGTTCAATAAAGTGTTTGTTAAAGGATGGATGAATGAATGAATGAACTCTACATTCAGGACAGCAGCATTCAAAGAAGGGAAGTGGGGAAGAAAACCAAAACAGACAAACAAAAAGAAGAAGAAGAAGTCTAAAAAAAAGAGAAGGGAGTGGTAGTCGTGCCAAGAACGGGCAGTGCCATGTGACTCAGGTGCTCCTCTGAGGAGTGCATGGGTCTCTCATCCCACCACAGTGGGATCAGGGGCAACAGTGGACACTCACCAGTGGGTGGGGACTCCTTGCTCATGGCACAGGCTGGTGGCGGCTCATGCACCAGGAGCGGGGAGCTGAAGTTGCGGCGGAAGGAGGAGGACTGTGGCGGGGGGTGGGGTGGGGCAGAGAGAGGGCACAGGGAGGTCACAGCCCCTTGAGAGTTTGGCCTTCCCCAAGCCCAAGCACCACCCCACATGAGGAACCAGCCCTGCAGGGCACTCATTCCCCCACATGCCAGGCCTGGGAGCATCAGCCAGCCATCTCTGTGTGGTCCCCACTCACCATCTTGCCTGGGCATTGCTGGTGGGAGATCTCCTCGGAGCACCAGAGGTGGACGCTGACTTTGCATGTCTTACACCGCAAACCCTGCTTGGAGTTTCCTGGGAAGAATGTGGGTTTGGCAAGAGGGGGTGGTCAAGAGAGGCTACATCCAAGGGCAAGGAGCAAAGGAGGCAGGTTAGGGCATGAGGGAGCAAGGGACTGGGCATCCTCATGCCAGCCTGGGGCCTAGCTCCGACCTCCACACAGTCAGGGTGGAACCTGAGCTGTTAGTAAACACAGCAACACGGGGTCCCCACCCACCCCCAAGGGTGCTCATGTGTCCTCCCAGAGGGAGGGGCACAGTTAGGTTTAGCAGCAGCCCAACATCAGGCAGTCAGGTCCATGGGCCCACACCCACACTCACCCCGACCCCTTCTGTTGCCACCCAGGCACCTACCCACAATGAACTGTTGGCACAGCTCACAGGGGCTGGCTCGCTTGAAGACGTGTTCCTGGAAGCTGTGCAGCCTCACTGGTTTGAGTGGTGCCAGGGGGCGTGAGATCGGGCAGGGGGACAGGGCTGGGGTGTGTAGGCCCCAGTCTGCAGACGCTGGTGGTGGGGAGGGAGGTGGCAGCGGGGTCGGGGGCGTCAGCAGCACCTCGGTGGGGCATTTGGGCTCAGACCCCGAGCGAAAGAAGAAGTTCTCCATGCTCTTACTTCGGAGGATGTTCTTGAGGGAAAGTGAGCGCTTGAACCTCTGGAGCTGAGAGAGGAAAAGGGGCTGTGAGCCTGGAGGGGACTGGCTCCCCGGGATCTCTCCTTGGCCAGCGGCAGCCTGAAGGCTGAGAGCCAGAGGTGAGATGAAGTACTGAGAAAGAGGCTGCCAAGTCCCAGAAGGCAGGTCACCATCCCAGGTGCCTACAAGAGCCAGGCAGGGAACCTCCTCGAGCAAAGGAGCTCTGGCTGGACAGGCACCTAATTAGGAGTGGTGGGAACTGGACAGTCAGCGAGTAGCTGCTGGTCTCCTTCAGCCAGCTGAGCTAGTCTGTAGGGCAGCCCAGCGTTGCCAGGTTTCTCAATTTTCAAAAAGAAATCTAGACTTTGTTTTTTAAAAATATTTATGGGGCTTCCCTGGTGGCGCAGTGGTTGAGAGTCCGCCTGCCGAGGCAGGGGACACGGGTTCGTGCCCCGGTCCGGGAGGATCCCACATGCTGTGGAGCAGCTGGGCCCATGAGCCATGGCCGC
Organism: Stenella coeruleoalba; assembly: GCF_951394435.1. Classification (NCBI taxonomy): domain Eukaryota; kingdom Metazoa; phylum Chordata; class Mammalia; order Artiodactyla; family Delphinidae; genus Stenella; species Stenella coeruleoalba. The sequence goes on from NC_137165.1 coordinate 39,988,530, forward strand.
TGAGCCTGCGCGTCCGGAGCCTGTGCTCCACAACGGGAGAGGCCACAACAGTGAGAGGCCCGCGTCCCGCAAAAAAAAAAAAAAAAATTTATTTATTTGGTTGCATTGGGTCTTAGTTGTGGCAGGCAGTTTCCTTAGTTGCAGCTCACCAGCTCCTTAGTTGCGGCACATGGGCTCCTTAGTTGCAGCATGTGAACTCTTAGTTGCAGCATGCATGTGGGATCTAGTTCCCTGACCAGGGATCGAACCCGGGCCCCCTGCATTGGGAGTGCGGAATCTCAACCACTGAGCCACGTGGGAAGTCCCTAGGCTTTTTTTTTTTTTTTTAACCTCTTTATTGGAGTATAATTGCTTTACAATGGTGTGTTAGTTTCTGCTGTATAACAAAGTGAATCAGCTATACATATACCTATATCCCCATATCTCCTCCCTCTTGCATCTCCCTCCCACCCTCCCTACCCCACCCCTAGACTTTTTGTTTATAAAAGTAATTTTTTAATAAAAAATATTCATCCATTTCATGAACTTATGAAATTTAAAGTCAGTTAAGAGGGACTTCCTGGTGGTTCAGTGGTTAAGACTCTGTGCTTCCATTGCAGGGGGCACAGGAAGATCCGCATGCTGCGTGCAGCCAAAAAAAAAGAAGTCAGTTAAGAAACCTAGAACTTTATGTGACATTGGATAGAAACAAATTCAAGAGGCTTTATTTCCTTTTTAATTTGCAGAAATGGTAGAATACTATTTCTCCCGTGCCTTGCGTTTTTCTTGGAAGTCATTCCATACAAATACACACAGAGTTTCACCATTCTTTTTGTACGGCTGCACAGGAATTTCACTGAATGGAGGTACCATTTACTCGACTTAACAAAATAATACTTTGGGGGCCAAAACACACCAGGTCCTCGGTCCTTGAACGGGGAGTGGGGGAGTGGTCACCCTGGACCCTCATCCTCAGGGCTGATTCTCCCTCCAAAACACCTCTCCAGTTCATCCCCTGTAACACCTCAGCACCCCAGAGCCCTGCCCTGGTTCAGGTTCCAGCACCCTGTCGGGTTCAGGGCCATAGCTCTTTGCCTCCGCCTTGCCCATCCCCACCTGTTCTCCATGCACCTGCCAGGGAGGTGATCCCTGACCCCGCAAAAAACCTTTCATGGCTCCTCAGGACCCAGCCAAGCCCCTGTCCCAGCCATGAAACTGCAACTTGGCCAAACCTGCCCTTGCAGCCCAGGCCCTCCACCTGAGCCCACATGTGAGGACTTGAACTCAACCGTGTTTCATGCCTCTGCGCTTTTTACGTGTTTGTCCTCTTTGCCTTATCCAGTTATTCCCCGCTTTCTTCTTCAGGGCTTCCTGTGATTCTTCCTTCTCTGGGAAGCTGTCTCTTCTTCTGCAGGAATTCCCTTCGGTGGGACCACTCCCTCCTCTGGCTGGCTGCATCTGGACGGGCTTCCATGATAGCTCCGATCAGGTTTATGTTGTCCTTTACTTCTCACTCCTCCGGGAGGCTGTGAGCCCCTGGAGGGCAGGGAAGGTTGCTTCAAATGCCCATAACGGGCCTCAGCACATAGTGGGTGCTCAGTCAATGTTTGTGGAATAAATGATGAGCAAGTGGCTGGAATCCTAAACAGAGCACGTGTTCTGGAGTGCACGGTGGATTCTGCGGTGAGGCCAGAGTTATTCCCATTGCTCACCCAAACACACCCTTATTCTACCCGGAGTGAGATCTGGACCTCTCTAGCCAGACCCCTGCCCTACTCCCCTCCTGTTGAAAGCCCCTACCCCTCCCATTCCTTTCTACCAGTTAAAAAAAGAAATGGGTGGAGGTGGGGGGCAGAGGCCTGGCTCTAGGCAGGGAGACTTGGCCAGGGTTCCCAGCTGGGACACCAGGCAGCCTGTGTGCCAAGGGAATGGAAGTGGTGGCCCCTCTAACCCTAGGGAGGCCAGCAGGCCACATGACAGAGGGGAAAGCAGAGGGGGAAATGTTTGGGCAAAAGGCGGGCCCCGGTAGGCCAGCTGAAAGGCCAGAGCCCTAGGCGGACTGGCATGCTGAGTTGCTCAGCTCCTTCCAAATCCAGCTTCCTGGCCAGCACTGTGGGCTTCTTTGTGTGTCTCTGAGAAGCAGGGCCCCGGGCCCCAGCTGCCTGGGCATTGGGGCAGAGGTCGAGGCCCAGAGGGACAATTAATTAGAACACGAATATGTTCTATGTGGCTCTCGGGGCTCTGACAGGCCCAGAGGGGCGGGTGAACCACCCACTGCTCTGCACAGGGGCCGTGGGCACAGAGCACAGGAGGTCTCTGGGAGGATGTGCTGGGGGGGTGGGGGCAGAACGCAATCTGCTGCCTGAAGGCAAGTTACTTCACTTCCTCTCTCTCTAAGCTTCAGTTTCCCCACCTCCAAGTCAGGGTTAGATGCTCTCTAAGCAATACAGGCTCAAGTCCCCAAAGCAAAACCTAAACTTATGAACATAATGAGGGACTGTCGTTGTCAGAGTCCTGGAATTGATATGCAGAATCTCATTAACCCTGGCACGACCCACTGAGGTGGTGACAATTATTGGCCCCCTTTGCAGATGAGGAGCTGAGGGGGTTAAATCACTCACTCATCATGAGTCCGCAGCGGCTAAGTAGCAGAGCCGGGACTTGAACCAGTGGCTTTGGCTATTGAGCGCAAGTGACCAGGAGCACCCTGCCTTGGCCCTCAGCTCTGGCCCTCAGTTGTGCCATGGGCTTGTCATGAAATGTAGGGTTAGAAGGGACTTGAAAGACTGGGCACATAGAGCAGTCCCCACCCCGCACTGCTCTGGCCATGTCCCCTCTGAATTATTGTCTGACTCTGTTGGTCACCTCTTGTGACGGCAAGCCCATCCTCTCTTGGGACAGTCATTCCATCTTTGGGCAGCTGCAACCGCTGGAAAGTGCTTCCCTATTTAGAGCTGAAACCTGCCTCCCTGCCTATCGGCCCTTGTCCCTCCCTTGGCTCCAGGAAGGGATACTCCCGCTTACACACATCAGTTCTTCAAATATTTGAAGACATCAATAATGTTCCCCCCTCCTGAGGCCATTATTTCCAAAGTAATCCTCACAGGATGAGATTTCAAGCCTCCCTACTCTCCAGCCTGTGCCCTTTCCTGGTCCCCGCCTGGCCTCAGTGCCAAGAGCCACCTCTGCAGGGTACCAAAAGCCTCTGGAACAGAATGTTCCCTGCCACCAGGGCAGCCCCAACTCTGCCCCAGATCCCAGGAGGGTGGAGAAGTGGGAAGGAATGCCACCTGGGGTGGCTGGCAGATGTCAAGGGCTGTGGCTGGAGGGCAGATGACGGCATCTCTGCCAAATGGCTTAATGCCCGCCCACACCAGAGACATCTGGCGTGGCCACCCAAACCTCATTTGGGCTCAGCCTGGCCAGGTATTTCCATTCCTGGGACTCCTAGTTCCCAGAGAAGACCTTTCTCTACCTCCCCACCCTCTATCTTTTTGGTGCCCCCACTGTCCCAGGACCCATTCCCTGGCGTGAGAAGAAGTCACCATACACCCTGGCAAGCTGGCCCACCTGGACCCCATTCCCTCCCAAAGCACCAGGAGCTTGTCTGGCTTGGAGCCTGGACCATCAGACCTGTTATTCTGAATCCCCTCCTGGAGGCAGGACCTGGCCTGCCTGCCTCCTCCCCACCTCTCCACACCCTGGACAGTCCTTTCCTTCCTCAGCTCCTGCCAGCTCCTGAAATGGCACTAGGCAGCTGGCAGAGGGTGGTGGCAGATGTGACACAAGCTGACTCAGATGGCAGAGCTGGCATGGCAGGGTCTTTCCAAAGATGGCAGCAAAGGGGGTGCTGGCAGGACCTATGTAGTAGGATGGGATGGGGACCCAGAGAGGGCGATGCTGACACTGGGAGGGTGGCTGAGTAGCTTGGGTGCCGGAGTGAAACCCGACTTTAGGGTGAGCAGGAGGCTGGACTTGGGCTGGCAAGAAATCCCCAGGGAGCCCCAAACACTGATGAATAGGTCTGGAATGTTGACTTCACTGCCTAATGAAGACAAGTACACCAGCCACCTCTGTTGTACCTGCCTCAAACTGAGCTGGGTGGGCAGCACCGACCCTCTCCCTTCCTCTTCTCCACCTCTACAGTCTGAAGACAGAAGCTACTTTGGGACAAGTTGAGGTGGGGGAATGGAAGGAGGCTGGCAAGTGTTCTGAATCCTCTCTCTGCCCACCTCTGCCCTCCTGAGTACCTTCCCCCAGACCTGCAATCCACCTTGTGTTGTTATTACTGAGTCCTTCATAAATGAGGTACGGGGAGGGCGGCAAAGGGGCAGGGCTCCAACTGGCCTGGCACAGAGGGACCAGGTCAGGTGTACACTCCCATTCCTTCCCTGCTCCTCAGATCTCCATGGCTCAGACCCAGAGGTGCTGGCATGGGACAGTCCTTGGGCCAGGAGGAAGGAGGTACAGACCTGCCAGGCCCTGACCACCCCTCCCCACACAGCTGAGCCTGCAGCCTGCTGACTGCTGAGGCAGCACTGCCCAGCCCTCCTGCCCGCTCTGGAGAACTCTTAAGGAGGGGGCTGAGTGGCCAGGCCGTGGTGTGGGAATCAGGGCAGGACCTGGGAGGCCCTCAGTCCCCTGGGAAGCAAGCAAGGAGTTTGTATGTGTCTGTCCAGGGTGACTAGAAGGCAGCTGTGAAGCTCAGGGGCGCTGGAACTCAGGATGCGGCTCAGTTCCCTCAGGATGGGGATCTTCTGCTTGAAAGAAGCTGTCACAAATATTCCAAGCAATATTCTGCCCCCCAACACCTCATTCCTTTCCCAGTAGACTTGGCTCTCTGAGGGGGAGGTACCTCTGTGGTCTGAGAGCCCAAGGTCTGGTTCTCAGAAGGGAGCAGGAGAAGGTCAAGTGTGAATCTGAAGACTTGGCTGTGGAGACCCACCGGGTCGCTTTGGTTTAGGCATGGGGAGCCTACCTGGGGTGCCTCAGCCAGACACCAGCCACTCTGGTCCTACTCATCTTCCCTTGGTCACTCCCTTGAAGACCTTGACCTTGAATTAACCTCATATCCTGGGGGCGGTCAAGACAGAATTAGGAGGAAGATGGGCATTGGAAAGAGCTATAGATGAGCCAGTGATACCAGGGGGAGCCAAAGACCCCACCCATTTCTGGTCCTGACTGCCCCCCTCCTCATCTGGGTAACAGAAGCCGGGTGGGAACAATTTACCAGGGTGGAAAGGGAGAGAGTAGTCTGGGCCTGAAATCTGGGGGGGTGGGGGGTGGGCAGAGAGAGCACTGCCCCTTCTTCTCTCCCCATCCCCAGGTCCCCCGCTCAGGTCGCTTCCTGCAGAACTTCTTGCGGGTCAGCACCTAGAACTCGGGGAGGGAGCAGGCAGAATAGAGGCGTGGGGGGGGTTGAATGTGAGCAGTGTTCTCCCCCACCCCACCGCCTTCAGCGCCAGGAGTCTGCGCTCCGCCTGACTTCCTTGGGGAATAATTTATTCATTGTGACTCCCGCAGGAGTAGCAATCATACATAATTAGGGTTAATTATGACATTCATTAATTATGATGACTTCCCTTTTTGTTTCTAGCTGCTCCCCGCCCCCCTCCCCGGCACACGGCCCGCTGGCATGGGCTGCCTGTCTTTCTCATCCGGAGCCGCAACAACAGTCCCCGGGTCCCCGCCAGTGATGGTCCGCCCTGCAGCAGCCCCCAGCTGCGAACTCAGAAGCTGCGCAGCCCCCGGCCGCGGCCTCACGTCCCCGAGCCTAACCCGGTTGGGAGGGGGGCGAATGCAGGACTGCGGCGGGTCAGAGAGAGACATCTAGAGAGACTCAGAAATAAACACACAGAGACGCCGAGAGGACCCGAGACGCACACAGAGAGATACCAAGACAGAGACAAACAGGTTGTAGAGACATTTTCAGAGAGACACAGGCAAAGAGAGAGGGACAGACAGAGACCTGGCGGACACGGGAGGGGTGCGCCTCGCACGCACACGCGGGCGAGTATACCAGCCCACACCCGCTACACACCGCTACACACTGCCTCCGCCTTCGCTGCGCCGACTCCCTCCAACAAACGCGAGTTACATACAATCTCCCTGGAGGGTCGCGGTGGAGCGTCCGCTCATCACGCGCTCAAGGGCGTGTCGTGCTTGTGTGATGGGGGCTCCTTGTGGCCCCTCGTCACGAGCCCACTGCCCCCGGGTCGCCGCGCGGAGCGTTAGGGACCACACGGGCCCCGCTACTGTGACCCCAGGGCACCCGAGGCCACAGTGGCAACCGCATCGGGAAGAGGGCGCCCGGGCTGGGGGCGCGCTGGGCAGGGGTCCAGGCCTCGCGCCTCCCGAGTTACCTTGGTTTCCTGGAGGGCAGAGACGGTCCCCGGGGGGGTGTGGGTGGCCGCGTCATCCGGTTCGTTCTCCTTCTCGCTCATTTCGGTCATGGTTAGGTGAGAGGGTGCCGAGACCCGACGGCAGCCCGGCTGGAGGCAGGCTGAGGGTGGCAGGCGTCTCTGTGGGACCCTGAAGCCCTTCTCTAGAGACTGCCCCCCAACGAACCCCAGGAGAAACCCGCCCAGGCAAAGCACCCCCCCCCCCACTCCCGGGTGCTGGCGGAGAAAGTTCCCGGGTTCGTGGGTGAGAGGAGGTAATTACACGGAGCCGCGGGAGCAGGACGACCCCAGAAGTGAGGACCAAGGATGCTGCTCCGAGCGAGGGGAGGAGGGAAGTGGGGACTCGGGGATGAGCCGAGGGAGGGAGCGATGGAGCTGTCAGTGTCCGGCACGCTTCACTGTCCTCTACGTCCGCCCCGCCACCCCCTCCCCTTCCCCTCCCCCCGCCGGCCCCAGCCGGGCACCCCCTCCGCCCAGTCCTCGCCTCCCAACTTTGATTTAGGAGGTCGCCTGGTCCCTCCCCTTTCCCTCCGCAGCTCCCCAGCGCCTCTATGCAAATAAGGTTCTCAGCTATTGGCAGCCGCGGTGGCCAGGAGGGCGAGCTGGGCGGAGCCTGGGGGGGGGCTTGACATGATGGGGAGGGGCTTGGAGGGTAAAGAAGTGGAGGGAGCAGTTTTACCTGAAAAACCCGGAATTGGGGGCGTGACAAGGTTGAAGGAAGCCTCAGGAGATCATATTCGAGTCTGGAAGGGTTGGGGGGGGAATAGAAATAGGTTGGATCTGCAGAAGGATAGCTGAAAGTGAGATAAAGGTAGGACCTCCTGATAGCGACGTGAAGAATGGGGACACTTCCGCCCAATTAACTGGATGTCTCTCTGCCCTGGAGACACTCTCCCCAAATGTGTCTCTCCTCGGACTATGTAGGGGTTTCCTCAGCAGAGAATGGACAAATGAACATCATGTGTCAAAGGCCAGCCCTGTCCTGGAAAGCAGGACAACTATATTGTTTTCCAGTCTTGTTGCCTGGACTGCAGCAGAGAAGAGGCCTCGGTCCCCACACTTGAGGTCCCCAAACCTCTCCAAGACATGCCCCCTCCTAAAGATCCTACCACAAATGGAGTTAGATGGGGGTAGGGAGAGGTGAGGGGGAAGAGGTTTCTTACCCTCCAAGGTGTCCTCTGTCCACTTGGCCTGAAGCTAATGCATGTCACCTACCTGCTATTTCCCGAACTTCCCCTACCTCTCCTCCTGCCTCTTCTGGTCCTGATCAAAAGGTCTAACTTCATCTCTGGGCCTATCCAAGAAAATGGAGGTAGGTTGGAGGTTGAGAGAATCCTTCCCTGGGTGTGGGTGGAGAGACTTCTGGGTCTGAGTCTCCTTCCTCCTCATCTGCTGTGGGTGATGAGATGAGGGGGTGGGTGGCACTCAAGAGGGTCCTGCCTTTATGCCAGCCCTGGAGGAGGGGGCTGAACCTAGTGTTCCGTCCTCCGCCCGCCCTCCCCCCATGCACCTAGCCATTCATGCCATCTATCTCCTCCTGAGGATGAGCTCACCGGTGGAGCACTGCTCAGGTTACTGCGTCCAGGAGTAGAGATTTATTTGCCACTGGCAGAATTAGGACAAGGGTGGACGGGAGGGTTTGTGGTAGTGGGGGCTTAGTCCCCTCCCCCTCCAGATCCACACACTGCAGACTCTCTGAGTGCTAGCTTTCCTGAAAGGAGTTTGAATAGAACCTGGCCTCAGCCCTCAGACCAGTTTCCCCAAAGGCCCATTCATTACCAACTGCTCCCCTCTGAGGGCCACCCTCCTCCCTCCTGCCCAGCACAGGTCAGCCCAACGACCCCCACCTAGGCAACTCAGACTTAGAAATGCTTGGAGCACCTGAGATGGGGTCATCAGCCCTCTATCTCTACCTGTCCTGGGCTGGAGCAAACAGGGGCTTCGTCTGTGTTTGTGAGGCCTCCTGGGGGGAGGTACCCCTGTTTCCCTCCAAAGAGAAGAGGCTCTGGGTTCCTTCGAGTCCAGTACCTGTGTAGTCACTAATTCACTTGACCCTGGGTAGGTAACTTTTTTTTTTTTTTTTTTTTACGGTACACGGGCCTCTCACTGTTGTGTCCTCTCCCGTTGCAGAGCACAGGCTCCGGATGCACAGGCTCAGCGGCCATGGCTCACGGGCCCAGCCGCTCCGCGGCATGTGGGATCTTCCCGGACCGGGGCACGAACCCGTGTCCCCTGCCTCGGCAGGCGGACTCTCAACCACTGCGCCACCAGGGAAGCCCTGGGTAGGTAACTTTTAAAGCCTTGATTTCTTCATCAGCAGAATGGAGGTTGTGCCTACCTCACTCCCGGGAGAATGAATGAGACAGTGTAGTACACCACTTAGCCCAGAGAAGACAGGCACAGAAAGTTCATTTTCTTCTTTCTCTCCTTTCTTCTGGGAGATTTGTCTCTTCCGAGGTCTTTTTCTGAGGTAGAGAGAAGAACAGCTTCCTTCCCTCGCTTTCCTCGGCTGCTTGCAGCCTGCTACTCCATGAGAGAACCGACCCAGGAGACTCTGACTAGACGTGGGAAAGAATTCCCAGGGGAATCAGTGGGGCAAGGCAGGGAAGTCGGTACGCCCTGGGGCCCATCTGGTCTGGGTTTTAGAAATCTGAGGTGGGGCAGCTGTGGAGGAGGCAGGGGGCTGGATCCCATGACCTCTGGATGTCCTTTCTGGCCTGTGGCCTTCCTGTTTCAGAGCGGTCTTTAATGATCTCAGTCTGAGTCACTGTCTCAGTGCCAACAGTTCCCACTGCAGTGGCTCAGAGATGGGGCAGGAGCAACTGGGCTAGCTTCTCTGGGAGGAACATCTTAGATTTGGAGGGCAGAAAGGAGGGGTTGTCAGATGGGCAGAAAGCAGCAAGGTGGTCCAGGAGGATGAGTGGCAGCCGTAGTCTCAGAAGGGCTCTCAGACCAGACGTCATGATAGAACTACCAGGGGGCCTCTTACTAGGAGAGCTGAGTGAATGAGCATGGGCGCTGGGCTCTCGGGAGCCTGGGGACAGAGGGATGGATGGAGGGATGGACAGATGGCTTCAAATCTGCATATGGCACAATGTCCAGCACATTAAGACATTAAGAGCACCTGGTCCTCATCCTGGTCTGCCCTTTTTTCCTGCTCTGTGACCTTGGGCAGAGAGCTATCCGTCTCTGGAGGGTCTTTGGTTTCCTTGTCTTCTGATTGGCAGAACTGGACTAGATTAGTTTGAAATGGAGTTGGATTAAATGGGGGCAATAATTGTATATCTCTTAGTGTTCTTTTGAGGATTAAATGAGTTAACATATGTAAAGAGCTGGACAGAGTAAGTGCATGATAAATAATAATTATTATTATTTTATTTTAAAAAAATATGAAGGATTCTTAGGACTTCCCTGGTGGTCCAGTGGGTAAGACTCTGCACTCCCAATGCAGGGGGCCCGGGTTCGATCCCTGGTTGGGGAACTAGATCCCACATGCATGCCGCAACTAAGAGCCTGCGTGCTGCAACGAAGATCCCTCGTTCTGCAACTAGGACCCGATGCAGCCAAAATAAATATATAAATAAATAAATATTTAAAAAAATTTTTTTAAGGATTCTTAACCTTGGGCTTGTAGGTAAGTTTCAGGGAGTTCGTGAACCGCTTGAAGCTGTATCAAATTTTGGAGGATAAGCATTTTCTGGGGGAGAGTCCAGAGCTATCATCTGCTCCTCAGAGAATCTTAGATCCCCAAAAGATTAAGAACCGCTGGCCTAAATGACCCAGGGCCCCTCCACTAAGGTGTTGAGATTCTCTAATGTGAGGGATTGCCTCTGCCGTAAGGACTGACCTATTTTCTCCCACAAACACCTTCAGTTCAAGCCCCTCCCTGCTGTGGCCTCTGCCCCCATGGGTTACCAAGGACAGCCCAAGCTGAGCACATGAGTGGCTGGCCTCTCCCTCCAGCTTTAGAATCGGGGCTCCTAGGGTAGGGGGGTTCATCACGGTTGAGGTCAAGTCTGGGTTCTCATCTCCCAGCTGGGGAGAGGAAGAGGACCCAGCCTCAGTGGGGCTGGGGATGCCGAGAACACAGTGAAAGGTCTGGCCTTGCCCAGTCTCCCCTACGTCCCTCTGCCAGCCCACCCCAGGGCCTCAGAGGCAGATACCGCTCTAATGAGCTAAGGCCCACGGCAGGCATCGGTAATTATGATTTTACAGAAATATAGAAGACTCTTATGCAAGTGCCTGACATACTTCCTGGCTGTGGCATCTGCGACAGCTAGGTCCCCAGAGGCTGGAGAAGGGCCCCTCCACCCGCTGCTGTCAACAACCCTTGGAGCTTGGGACACTGGCATAGAGCCGCCTTCCCACTGCCTGTGGCACTGTCCCTAACACGCCCTGGGTGAGCTGTTCCCTCTCTCTGTGCCCCAGGCTCCCTGGAGGGGAACAACACGGGCTCCAGTGTGTGCACCCCTCTCCCTACCCTGCCAAGTCGAGGCTGTCCAGGAGACTTGTTTCCATGGGAGGGGGATAATGGTTGTGGGGATGTTTCCCTTTCTCTCTGTAAGGAAACCTCTCTTTCCACAAAGATGTCCCCTTCTATTCTATTTCTTTTCCCCTTGAGGCTGGGGACATAGGGATGACAGCAGCCTGTGGTGGGGGTCACAGCCCCTGGCTGCCCCTCCCCAGGCCCTATGCCAGTTTGCCCACCCACATCTCCCATGCCTCTGATAGTGTCCTGAAGCCACCCCTTTCTTTCCCTGGTCCATTCCCCATACCCACCCACAAAGCATCTGTTACCAAGGTAACAGCAATGTCATCACTTTGGGGTGAGCAAGGAGGTGGAGCCCAGTGGATGGGATGGGGCTGTTAGGGGTTAGAATTTTAGAGATATGAGCACTGAGGGCCCCCAAACTCTTAAAGGAGGATCTTTGGCTGCAGAGGGGCCCTGGGCACAGACTGGGCTGCAGGGTGCTGCTGAGAGCTGGTGGAAAAGAGGGAGGATGAAGTCTGGAAGCAACTGGATCTGGGTGTTAGGGGTGAGGGTGACTGGCTTACTAAGTGGGAGAAGCGTGAGGGTGATGATGCCAAAGAGATGTCGAGGCAGGGAGGATGGAGCCTGCCTGTAACTCCTCCTTTGGAATTCAGCTTGTTAACTCCTCCTGGGGAGAGGTTTTCTGGCTGGGAGAGTCTAGACCCAGTGGAAACAGCAGCTGGGGATCCTGGGGCCAGCCTGGGTCCACACTGCCCCCTGCAGACTACACAGAAAACAACGTTGGATGTCTTCCAGGGAGGAGTGTGTAGGTGGGGCCTTTGAGGGTCTACATTTGAGACATCTAAACCATGTGGTCCTACTAAGTGCCTAGAGAGGCTCTGGGCACCCGGGGTGCCAGTTTCCTGCATTTGAGGCCCTCCTGTAAATCCTGACCCAGAGAGTGCCCTCCTGCCCAGAGGATCCCTCTGAGCAGACTTGGGGGTAGGAAGCAGCGGGGACAGAGATGCGCCTTCAGCTGAGTTGACAGAGGCCATCAAGAGGACTAGAAGGCAGAGGGGCCAGAGTATTCTAGGCACATGCAACAGCCCGGGCAAAGGCACCGAGGTGTGAAACAGAAAAGACTGTTCTGGAAGTTGCCGGTAAGCAAGGGAGAGAGGGAGTGGTGACAGGGAAAGGCAGAAAAAGGTGGACAAACAGCCTTGGATGCTGGGCCAGGAAGATGCGTTTTCCTGCACAAACGGGCTTCTCAAACTTGCTCATTGGAACCCAGGTGAACCATCCAGGGGTACCATGGAGGCATGCGGGGCGGGGGGCAGGTGGGCAAAGTGGTTCACTCAGAAATTGAAAGGAATTTAAAAACATGTCTCTAGGGCTTCCCTGGTGGCGCAGTGGTTGAGAGTCCACCTGCCGAGGCAGGGGACACGGGTTCATGCCCCGGTCCGGGAAGATCCCACACGCCGCGGAGCGGCTGGGCCTGTGAGCCATGGCCGCTGAGCCTGCGCATCCGGAGGCTGTGCCCCGCAATGGGAGAGGCCACGACAGTGAGAGGCCCGCGTACTGCAAAAAATAATAATAATAAATTAAATAAATAAATAAAAACAAGTCTCTCTATTAAATGTTTGTGCAAGCCTTGCGTTTGAGTCCAAGAATATCTATACTCATATCTTTGAGTCCAAGGACTGTAACCTGGTGGCCTGGGTTCAAACCCTGGCTGTGTCTTCTCTTAGCTGTGTGACCTTGAGATAGTTACTTAACCTCTCTGTTATATAAATAAACCAACAAATGATTTTAAGCACTAACTATGGTGTGCCACAGATGCCCTGGAATATGGGCATGGTTACCCAGGTGTTTCCATAGCCCAGCTTGAGAATAGCGCTGCGAGTGATTATGGTATGGTCATTCCTGTGTCTTAGGAAGATCCCTCTGGCTCCCAAGGGCAGCCACGTGGAAACAGAGCCAGAGTAGTGGGCTCAGGGTCTTCTGGCCAAAGGCTTCATTGCAGGGATGGCCTGGAAGGAGTCCTGTGTCTTGGTCTGGGTGCATGGCAGTGAGGTGACTCAGGTTCCAGCCCACCCTCACTAGCTAATAACCTTGGACAAATTGCATAGACTGTAACTGGGGACCTTCTTACTTCAAGGGGTGGTTGTAACGTGCAGTGGGACCTGGAGGGTCGCATACCCCCGAAAAGCTGCTTCCCTTGCCTGCAATGCCGTTTTTTTTTTTTTTTGCCACGCGGTTTGTGGGATCTTATTTCCCCGACCAGGGATTGAACCCGGGACCTCGGCAGTAAAAGTGCAGAGTCCTAACCACTGGACCGCCAGGGAATTCCCTCCTGCAGCCTCCACTGCTGCTCATCCCAAGGGAATTGTCAAGCCATAGCCATCCTTGAGGAGACAAAAATCCCGTTTCCTGCTCCTCCTGCCGTTATTAATACCCCCCCGCCCCCATCTATCAAAACCACAGCAGACCAGCCACTGTCATTCATATTTACTCATCCTCAGGGCTCACAGCCCAGGACTGGAACAGAAAGTATTTTTCTCCATTTTGCAGTTGAAGAGGCCGAAGCTCAGAAAGGCCAGGGGTCCCTGCCATCCAGGTTCCGGGGTCTGATACTTCTTTGGGAGCCGTTAAATAAATGAATGCATGAACGATGAACACTGCCCCCCATCAGCCCCTCTTTCTTTGGGGGAGGGGTGGTAGACCTCATTCTCCAGCTCCCCAGGTTGGACTGTTGCCTGGTTAATTTCAGAATTCCACACCCATTTGTCCAGCAGAGTGGTCATAGTACAGTCATTAGGAGCAATGTAACCCGGTGGCCTTGGTTCAAACCCTGGCTGTGTCTTCTCTTAGCTGTGTGACCTTGAGATAGTTACTTAACCTCTCGGAGCCTCAGTTTCACCATCTGTATAATGAGGGGGGCGGTGATAATAGAATAATAGAAAAAAAATAGCATCTGTCTTAGAAGATAGACTGAAAAGCACTCTGGAGTCATACTGAGCACTGAAGAACTGTTTGCTAAATAAGAAGACCCTCTACATTTATAAGTGTTATATAAATAAACCTACACTTTTAAGTGTTAAATAAATAAACCTGTATGATATACTAGGCACTGGAGATATGTAGAGAAAAAGACACCTACATTTACTGAGGGCTCATTATCTCATTCATTATTATCCAGCCCTGTGGGGCAGAGGTTCTCACCATCCCCCCCTCCCTTTTTTTTTTTTTTTTGCAGTACGGGCCTCTCACTGTTGTGGCCTCTCCTGTTGCGGGGCACAGCCTCCTGACGCGCAGGCTCAGCGGCCATGGCTCACGGGCCCAGCCGCTCCATGGCACGTGGAATCCTCCCGGACCAGGGCACAAACCCGCGTCCCCTGCATCGGCAGGCGGACTCTCAACCACTGAGCCACTGGGGAAGCCCACCATCCCCTTTTTATAGTTGCCGCACGAAGCTCAGAAAGGCTAAGCCTAAATCCACCTAAATCCACCTAGTTGCGCTTGCACTCAGGGTCTATCGAGAGGTGTGTTTACCTCTTAGTCCCTACCTTCAAGGGGCTTCCACTCTGATGGGAAAACAAACATTAGACAAAGTACATTAAGAATAAACTGCACATCAGACGACTGCTGTGAAGGAATTTGGTGAAGGGCAGAGGAGGGACATGGGGAACATAAATGCCAGCTGGCTGGGTTGCAGGAAGGGTTTTAAGAAGGGAGCAGTAAGTTTGAAGCGTGAACAGAGTACCTTTCCAAGGTGAGACTTACTGGTGGTGAGAGGGACTCTCAGGAATAAAAGATTGGAGACTTAGAGCCAGGCCTGTGCATCCTCGAACTCTAGGGGTGCGCTGTTTAGTGTGGTGCCCTGTGGAGCTGCACACCCAGAGGCCTCGGAGACAGTTTGCTGGAAAAAAGGACCACCCTCCTAGGGTGGGGGCATTCGTGTACACAGACACACAGAGCACACAGGGATTGCCATATGGTATTGCCAGCTTCCTGTGTGCGTGCATGTGTGTCTGAAAATCGTGCTCTCATCCATTCCTTTTAGGGAAGGGGAGGGTGGGACGAACTGGGAGATTAGGATTGGCCTGTATACACTACCATGTGTAAAAGAGATAGCTAGTGGGAACCTGCTATATAGCACAGAGAGCCCAGCTCGGTGCTCTGTGATGACCTAGATGGGTGGGAAGGGCCGGGGGTGGGGTGGGAGGGAGATCCAAGAGGTAGGGGATATATGTATACATATAGTAGCTGATTCACTTCATTGTACAGCAGAAACTAACACAACATTGTAAAGCAATTATACTCCAATTTAAAAAAGATTAAAAAATAAAAATCATTTCCCTGGAACTCAGTGCCCAGACCCTTTGACCACTAATGTAGGGGTAACAGCGGTGCCTGAGCCCTGGATAGGTTAGGATTCCACCCACCCAGGTACCCTGCCCCAGGTCCCACACACCAGTGAGGGAGGGAGGGAGGGAGAGAGAGCCTGGTACATAGTAGGCACTCAATAACAGTTTGTTGAATGAATGAATGAATGAAGAACACTCCCCTCCGCCTCTGTTTCTCTGTGGGAGTGGTAGGCTTCACTCTCCAACTCTCCGGGTTGGAATGTTGCCTGGGATAGAAGACAAAACAAAACGATAGATTTTGGTTAGAGGAGAAAGACACTGACTTATTTCTCAGCAATTTTGACAGATAAAAACTTACTTCCTTGGCTCAGGGAACCCCGAGGGTATTATTAGGATCGTGTTATGCCGTGGCCTAGAAAATGATAGAGCATTTGGGGTATGAAATTCATCTGTGTTGGGGGAAGTTTCTGGGACAGTCATGTCTGTACCTCCAGAACTAGCGAGGGACACCGCCAAGGAGGCTGGGGCCCTCAGTGGTGTCCTCGCTACCCCAAGGGAAGCTCCTGAGGGTTAAACACTGGGATAAGGTGCAACTCCACAGAACTTCCTTGGATCCTCACGGCCACACTGAGTGGGAGGGAGGCCTTGATCCTATTTTACCGATGAGGAAAGTAGGTTCAGAAATGTGTCCCTGCCTCGTGGGGGCCTCAGACCACCCAGAGGCTGAGACTCCTCTGAGAGTGGGGAGCCTGGACCAGAAATTTCCTGAGGCCTCTCTGGGCCTTGGATGGGCTGTTTATACCCTGTGCTGTGCTGGCCCGGGAGGTACAGCAAATGGGTCTGGTGGGGGCTCTCAGTGACCAGGTTCTGTCTGCCTCGAGCCTGGCTTCTTTCCTTGGAGAGACAGAGCCAAGGAAAACCAGCAACAGGCCCAGGGACACCTCTTTGGGGACAGAAGCCCAGAGACTCTGAGATGGGCGGAAGGAGGGAGTAGCAGCAGGAGTAAGGGAGAGGTGGGCCTTCCCTGGTGGTCCAGTGGCTAAGATTCCGCGATCCCAGTGTAGCAGGCCCAGGTTCGGTCCCTGGTCAGGGAACTAGATCCCACGTGCCGCAAGTAAGAGTTCGCATGCCGCAGCTAAAGATCTCTCCTGCCAGTAAAGAAGATCCCGCACGCCACAGCTAAGACCCGGTGCAGCCAAATAAATAAGTAAATATTTTTTTAAAATATGAGTAGGAGAGAGGGGGTGCTCAGAGGGGGAGGTAGAGGACAGGCTGGGGGGCGGTGCAGGGGGTGGGACTGGCTTATGGAGCAGGAGTCCCCTCCACTGGTGTCCTCGAAGGGGGCCCGCGCCAGCCTCCACCTTTCCCACCTCCATCCCCCATAGCAAGCATAACAAGCCCCGCCCCCCCACCTACCCCCATCCCCTCTGCCCCACTGCCACCCTTACACCCTGCTCCCCCGAGGCCAGGGCCAAGCCCTCCCTCTGGACCCCTCCTACTCCCTTCCCCTGGCCTTCCTGGGATCTTGCTCTGTCCAACCTTGCAGGGTCCCATGGGGGGCCTCCTGACCTTGGATCCAGCTTTGGGCAATGGGTGAGTCTTGAAGTCTTGGGGGTCTTACTGCAGATCTTGGGGACTCAGGTTTCTTTGGCCCCCATTGTCAGGAATGTTCCCATCCTCTTTTCCTCCTTTTGTCCGGCTTCATGAGAGAAGACCAAGGGCCAAGGTACCTGGAGGTACCCTGCCTGCCCATTGTGTGTGTGGGCATACTCTTCGGTTTTCGCTCTCCCTGCAAGGGAGGCCCCCCAGAATCACAAAGCCTAGATAGTTAGGGTCACATGAGGTCAAGCCGCATCTTTAGAGCCCCATCTGTGCTCTCTGCAAGGCCCTTATCTATTTACACCCAACACAGTAGTGGGGGGTGGGGGCAGGGGGGCCCCTGAGCTGACTGTGTACAGTGACAACAGGGGCTGAGCCTGGGGAAGGGGGTCGTCCCCCAGGCAAACTGTATTTGTCCATAAACACAGTGCACCCCGAGCCCCAGGGCAGAGGAGGGGCAGAGAAACCAGCCCAGCTGGAGCGCCTCTCCTTCTACCTCCCGGGGAGGGGGGGCTCTCCCGGGCCCACCCCCTCCTCCTCACAGGCACGCTCTCTCTCCCAGCACCACCCCCCGAGTTGTTTCCACAGCAAGCTGGACTATGTTCTGTAAACTCCAGTCCCCTAGCCAGGTAGCCCCCAGCGACAGGACAGGTGTCAGGCCATCACTGCACCTGTGTGTATGGGGGCGGGGTAGAGACAAGGAAGGAGGCCAGGGGGAGCAAAGGCCCTTTGTTGGTCCATGTGATGTTGTTTGTCGCTCTTCCCGTCCCCTGGAGCGGTCAGGCTCCACCCTCCCCCCATGGGGTCCTGTGAGGGGTCTGGGCCCACAGGTCTCCAGGACTCTCTACGTGGCTTATGGATCTGGGGCCAATCTTTTAGCCTGAGGGTGCCCCTCGTTGTTCTGGGCCTCTGGGGGAATGGCGGGGCAGTGGATGTCCGTCCCGGTGACTTGTTTTGCTGCACCACCACTTCCCCTTTGAGTTAATGATTGGTGGGGAGCCCTAGGGATGCCATTTCTTGATTCCCCTCAGCTTGGGCTGCCTAATAGGTCCTGAGTTTCCTAGAGCCCCGGTTGCTCAGCCAATAAGAGGCTGAGGCCTTGCCCCACCCTTTTGGGGCTATGCTCTTGTATATAAAGCCCGAGGCCCCGGGTGGATGGCCCAGTGGGTCCGGCCCAACCCGGTGCTGAGCCTTCTGTGACACAGCTGGTCCTGCTCTTTTTCCAAGATGCTGTTCTGGCACAGCCAGCCGGAGCACCTGTGGCCCAGCCCCGGGGAACTGTACCCCGGGCCACCAAGCAGCTTGCTCAGGTAAGGGCCACATCCCCTTCCCACAGTCCCTGCGGAAGGCCCTGCTCTGAGTTGAGATGGACACGTCAGGGCCCCCTGTTTCAAGCGAAAGCTTATGGGCCTCCTGATCTTGAGTTCCTCTGGGGGTGGGGAAGTGGTCAAATGTACCTGGAGTTCAGTGGGTCCCAGGACGTCTCAAAACATCCTGACCACCCACCCACTCAGGACACTTGCGGTGGGCATTCACTGGGTGTCAGGCAAGCCCTGAGGGGGCAAACGAGTAATTAATAGCAGATGTTTGCAAAGGCTTGGTAGTATCTGGGATCTGTACCTTAAGGGAGGTCTGCTGGAGGCCAGAGGAGCTGAACAGGGGCCCCTTAGGCCCTGGCTGCTGCAGGGGTGCCTGCTACAGCACACTGTGGGCTCCCTGAAGGGAGAACCTGGCAGAAAGAGTCAAAGCCTCTTAGAGGATGGGGTGGACAGGGCAGAAAGCCAGCAGTGCCCTCCTCTCCCTGGCAGGGAGGCCTTGCCCTTGCCCTACCTGAAGCAGGAAGAGCCGCCCAACATCCCCCGTGCGGAACCGCCCTGCCCCGCCTTCCAGTACGTGCTCTGCGCAGCTACCTCGCCAGCTGTGAAGCAGCAGGAGGAGACCCTCACCTACCTGAACCAGGGTGAGCTGGGCCTGGGGAAGGAGAGGGGCTAGCGAGGCAGCAAGCTCTGGAGGCTGGGCCCAGGGCAGGCTGGGGGTGGCAGGCAGCATCTCTGCCCCTCAGAGTGGGTCTCACACATCCCCTTAATCTCTCCCAGGCCAGTCCTATGAGGTGAGGATGCTCTGCAACCCCAAACTGGGTGATGCCACCCAGGGGCCCCGGCTGCTGAAGGTAGGTGCATCCCTTCCAGAATTGGCAAAAGCTGGCTATGACTATCCCTCTGGGCAGGAAGCCAGTGTCATCACTATGATGTCATTGTCAAGTAGAACCCTCTCAAGTCCACCTTTCAATCTGACCTTCACAATAGCTCAGTGGTGGGCAGGAATTGTTGAGGAAACAGGCACAGCGAGGTTAAGTATTTTCTCAAGGACACAGAGCCAGTAAGTAGCAGAACCAGGACTTAGAAATACATTTACATAGCATTACTCACACACATGATTCCTTCTTTCTCAAAAAAAAAAAAAAAAGTATTTAGCTCCCATTCTTTGCCAGAAACTGTTCGATGAGCTAGAGATCCAGGGGTAAAGAGACAGATGCAGTTTCCTTCCTCAGGGGGCTTGCATTCTGCTGAGTGAGACAAACATGTAATTACACAAATTATTAATATATGCAATTACAAATTGATTTACAAATCGCAAACTGATAAGTGCAGCGAAGAAAAGAAATGGGTAGAGTGACTACGAGTGGGAAGGGATTAACTCCTCCATTTTACAGATGAGGAAACTGAGGCTCTAGGTTACTTCCTCAGTTTCACAGCTTGTGAGTGGCAGGTGGCATCTGGACACGGATCTAGTGATTCTAAGTCCTTCTGCCCCTGGAGGGTGGGAAGCAAGGTGGGGGAGAGGCTGGAAAGGTTGGCCTGCCCCAGGTGTGGGAACTGGTTCCCAAATGCCCAGGCGCCCTCCTGTGCCCGCAGAGTGTGGTGCGTGTGGTTTTCCACGACCGGCGCCTGCAGTACACGGAGCAGCAGCAGCTGGATGGGTGGAGGTGGAGCCGGCCTGGGGACCGCATCCTGGACATAGGTGAATGGGGAGGGACCAGGGACCCTTTAGGGCTGCTTTCTGTCTTAGAGGCCCTTGTGGATGGGGAGGGCTGAGCCCGACTCCCTGCCTGCAACCCTGTGCCTGCAGATGTGCCACTGTCCGTGGGGGTGATAGAACCCCAAGTGCTACCCTCACAACTCAACACGGTGGAGTTTTATTGGGACCCGGCCAAGAGGACCTCCCTCTTTCTGCAGGTGAGTCTGAAGCTGAGACAGGGAGGAGGCTGGAGCTCAGATGTGGGTGGCAGCAGCCTAAGTGGGGAAGGAAGGTGATTTTGGGTGGTGGTGGGGGGCGTGATAAGAATGAACCACTTCTAGAAACACCTTGAGGAAAAAAAGATGGATAAATGTTGATCGAATCTCAACAAAGGCAAGGACTTGTTAAACATTAAGGCAATGGAAGAAATTAAAAAACATAGGACAGAATTTAGCTTCATAAAAAGTAACGGTCTGCAATACACAGGCAAAATTAAAAGGAGACATCAAATGGGAAAAATAGTTGCCACATATGACATATAATGTGTTATATAAAATGCTAATAATGCTAATAAAATTATATATGTGTGTGTGTGTGTATATATATATATATATATATAACTGGCAAAGACTTTTTAAAAACTGTTATTGGTAAGGTTTGGAGAAACAGACACCCTCATATCCTGAGAATGCAAATTGGTGCACCCATTCTGTAGGTATGTGGCACGTGGGCAAATTTTATTAAATTTAATGTTCATACTCATTTACCCAGTAGTTCCGCTATCGCAGTGTTCAATAAGTACACAGAAATATATTTACCAGCTATTCATGCCAGTGTCGCTTTATATATTAAAAGATTTTAAATAATCAGATGTCCATCAGAAGAGGATTGACTTTGATATAAGTGTTTAGTACAGGTTTATAATGGACATTGTGTAGCCATTAAAATGATGTCTTTGAGAAATATTTCATGACAAGAGAAACTGCTTTCCCATAAGTAAAGGCGGAATATAGACTTGTACTTAAAGTTTGATTTCTATTTTGTAAAAATAAAAGTGTGTGTGTATACAAAAGTTGTGGGTTTTTTTTCCTTGCCCAGAGAAAAGATAGGAAGAGACAATACTTGAATGTTAACATTCAAGTATGTTGAGAGGTGGGGTGATGGGAAATGCTTGTATTCTTCTTTATACTTTTTCAGTGTTCTCCATATTTTCTATGCTGGAAGATTTCCTTTTATAATCGAAAAATATTGTCAAAACTCACCTGTAAGTCCCTTTTCTGAGTGTCCACTATAGTCTAAGCATCTGGATTTGGAGTCAGGTGGATGTGGCACGATTTCAGTTCCATCACTTCCTGGCATGGACCTTGCCCAGGTCACATGATCTCTGTGAGCCTCAGCTTCCCTACCTTTACCTGTTCTTCACAAGATTTGGGGAGGGCTACAGTGGGTGTGCAGGTCAGGAAGGCTTCCTGGAGTAGACTGCTAGATTTAGCAAATAAAATACAGGACACTCAGTTAAATTTGAATTTTAGCTAAAGAATTTTTTTTTTTTTAGTATCAGTATGTCCCATGCAATACTTGGGAATACTGATGCTAAAAAATTATTTGTTTCTTATCAGAAATTCAGATTTAACTGGGCATCCTGTATCTTAACTGGCAACCCTACTCTGGAATGGGATGTATTGGCTCAGATGTGAGCAGAGAGAGCTTTCCCGGTAGAGAAAAAGCTATGCAGGTGTATTGAGGTGATGATTAGGCTGGATCGGTAGGTCAGCGGGTTCATTGATGGGGGAGAGAGAGCAGCCGGGCAGAAAAGCTTGACTTGACTCTTTAAGATGCTTGAATGCCAGCCAGGGTCAGGGACTTTGCTTCTCATCTCATAACCCTGGGGAGCTGCTGAGGGATTTTGAACAAGGGAAAGAACCTAATAAAGTTATATTTTAAGAGGAAAGTAGATCTTAAATGATCTCACCACCAAAAAAAGGGTAATTATGTGATGGGGTGTTTCTGTGATGGAGGTGTTAGCGGCTAATGCTATGGTGGGTGGTAATCATTTTCCAATATATAAATGCACCATATCAACACACTGCAAACTTTAAACATACACAATGTTATATGTCAAGTATATCTCAGTAAAGCTGGAAAAAATTGTTCCCCTTAAAAAAAAAGTTATGCTTCAAGAATAGACACTGGTTGGGGGTGGGAAGTTGCTGTGCTTAATGGCTGACAGGTGACAGACAGGTAACAGCTTTCAGGTGAGATCCCTTGAATGTGGGTGGGACCTGGAGGCACCCTTCTTTTCCACCTCAGGTTCACTGCATCAGCACTGAGTTCACTCCTAGGAAAAAAGGTGGAGAGAAAGGTGTTCCCTTCCGCCTTCAGATCGACACTTTCAAGCCCTGTGACAAGGAGCTTTCGCCGGAGCACCTGCATTCAGCTGGCTGCCTCATCAAGGTGTTTAAGGTACATGCAGCACGGGGGCCCTGTCCCCTCCCTCTCAGGGCTGTCACCCTGCCTTGCTGGCTGTGTGGATCTGGCTCTGCTTTGCAGCGGACCCTCAGCCTGCGGTTCCCCTCTCTGGGACTGTTTCATTCTCCGTGCACAGAGGGATGGGGCTTGGTCTCTTTCTCAGAGCCCCTCCTGTAATGAGAAGTGGGCAGGTGAAGAAGGCCTCTGAGGTTTTCTTGTCACCCTCCTGCAGCCCAAAGGAGCTGACCGGAAACTGAAAACTGACCGGGAGAAGATTGAGAAACAGCCCGTGCATGAGAGAGACAAGTATCAGACAGCCTGTGAGAGCACAGTCTTCATGGAGGTGTGTGTACTGGGTGCGGGGGCGGGAGGGGAGGTCTGGAGAAAAGATCCTCGTTGTATACGCTGGGAAACTTGAGGCCTCAGGGGCTGCGACTGCTCCAGGATCATCACAGCCTCCCAGTGATGCCACCTGTTTCCTGCGAGGACAAATTGCACTGCCTGTTGTTCAAGACTCCCAGGAGATGACGCCTTGCCGGCTGCCTCTCCTTGCCCTGCCGTGGCCGCCCCTCACTTCTGCTCCCTCTGCCTGGAGCACCTCCTTTCCTGCTGTAGCTCCTCCAGGAAGCCTTCCCCAAATCCCCCAAACAGAGCTGCAGGCTAGTTTACTCTCTTCTTTGGGTGGAAACTTGATCTACTTGTCAGGGACTCCTGGGGCAGGGGCCAAGTTTGGTCCAAGGCAGGCCAACAGCCACCACTGCCCACCGCCCCCACACACACCCGAATGTCCAGGCTAACCTCACTGCTTGTCTACCTGCAGTGTTCACCGTGGCCAGAGCCCAGTTCGGGACCCCACCCGCCTCTGAGCCCTCTTGCTCTGACCTCCCCCAACTCCTGCAAGCTCCCCCCGGAGAGGTGAGGCAGGACGAGCACCTTCTGTCAGCCCTTGGGGGTGAGAATGAAGAGAAGAGCCCCTCAGCCTAGGCAGCGGGGGAGGGGCCGGCCTGAGGGTGCAGCTGAGGCAGCTTCTGGGGAACACGTGGGTGACACCGGGACAGGCCTGGGGAAGGATGAGGGGGGCAGGAGACTGGCCGCACTGTTTCCCTGATCCTGACTCCCTGCTCCCCACAGGCTCTGCTCCTCACCACCATTTGCCTTGGACACCTTGGGGGGCAGCCCAGCCCAGGTGAGTCTTTCCTTTCCACACTCCCACACCCCCTATTGCAAAGCCTTCTCAGCAGTGTCACCTCACTCTCCAGAGTAGGGTGGCCCTGCCCCCTGGTGGGGAGATGTGGTATGGCCACAGATAGTCAAATGGTTCGCGGATGGCGCTGGGCACTTGCCTCCGCCAGGATGAGCCTCCCGTCTCAGACTTGGGACCTCCAAGGGCAGGGGCCATGTTTCCCCTCCACCTTGTTCTCAGTCCGTGGGTCCACGGTGTTATCTGGACCGCTCTCTTTATACCTCAGGATCTGAACCCTGGAGCCTCCATCCTAGAGACACAGCAGTGGTTGCATCGGCACCGGTTCTCCAACTACTGTCGGTCGCTGGCCAATTTCACTGGTGAGGCTGGGGTCTGGTAGGGACCTGACCTGTAGGGGACTGAGGGCAGACAGTCGGGCAGGAAGCCTGTCTCTGTCCTGGCTTGCTGTGTGACCTTCAACTAACTTCTATGTAGAACTAAGAGTTGGCAAGCACACTATGCTGGCTAGGCTCTCTTCTCGTGTATTATCCCATACAATTTATACACTACCCCTGAGGACAGGGCTCAGAGAGGTTAAATAACTTACCCAAGGACACACAGCTAGCAAGTGGCACAGGTGGGATTTGAATCCAAGTCTGGTTCCCATGTCTGGGCATACCAGGGCTATTTGTAGACTAATGTTGGATTGTATCCCTTGCCACCCTTGATCCCAGTGCTCTCTTCCCCTAATCTAGCCCTGTCTGACTCTGCAGGCACTGATCTGCTGAAGCTTACCCGCCAGGACCTTATCCAGATCTGTGGAGCTGCCGACGGGATCCGCCTTTTCAATACTCTAAGAGCCAGGTGCTGGGCACTGCCAACCAGGGTCCCCTTCCCACTGTAGTGGCACTTACCAACTCAGCTGACACTCACGTTTCATAGACTGTTCAAGCCAAAGGCTCCTGAAAGACCACTTAGCCCCACTTCTCTCTTTTTACAAAGGAAGAAACTCAGGACCAAAGGACAGCGACCTGCCTGAGGTCACAGAGCAAGCAAGGCTAGCAGAGTTGGGCTTAAAAGTTAGGCTCCTGTGACTTCTTTCTGTGGCCAGCCCATCTGCATCACTCAGTTTCTGGGGACAGAGATGGATTCTTCTCATCTTCTCTCCCCTAGGGTCCAGCATTCACTAAATACCTAAGAAAAGTTTGGTGACCCCCTATCCCTAGAGACCTGGGAGGACACAGGGTTTCTCCCAGGGATGGGGGCTAAAACTGGGACCTGTTAGTTCAGGTATGAATGTAGACTATTTTCCTGGCCCAGGCCCATCCGTCACCGGCTGACCTTGTATGTCGCTCAGGAGGCCTCTAGGCAAGAGAACGAGGTTCCTAAGAACCCTGATTCAGGTGAGGTTCTGGCCTCTTCAGAAGACAAGAAACTCAGGTGTGGTTGCATGAAACCTCTTCTGGGCTGGGGAAGGGGTGATGCTCCACCATTCCTGGGACCCAGGATGCCCTTGGCATTCTCATCTTCCATGACTAGATTAGTCTTCTTTCAGGATGACTCCCTGGGTTTATTCCTCCATGCTCTATACTCTGACTCCATCTGATTCTGTCATTCTATCATATGGTGTCCCATCTCTTCTTTAAACTGGGGGTTCCTCTCAGCCTAGGCCTCCCCAAAGGTGAGGAATAGGAGGTGAAAGTGAAGAGGATTTGTAAGGTTTATTCCTTCTTCCCTGACCTGGGCCCTCCCAATGAGCCTGTCGCCTTGTCTTCTCCTTTCTCCTGATATCTGGGGATCCCTCTGGGCCGCAGCCCCCACTGACTCCTGCCCCTGTGCTGCCCACACCCCCAGGCTTTTATCAAGAGATCTCTCTGGATGAACTCAGTGCTGTAGAGCTCATGGGGAAACTGGCTGAACTGCTGGCCCTCCCAGCCAATCAGATCCATCGGCTCTTCCACCAGGGCCCTGGGGGCATCCTCATTCTCCTCAGTGACCAGGTAAATCGGGAGCGGTTCCCTGCAAGGTTCCACAAAGGCCTGGATCATTCTTCCAACACCAGGCCCAGTCTCCCTCTCCCTGTCCTAGCTTATTCCGTTTGGTTCTAAGAACAGAATCGTCTTAGTGACCCCTCTCCCTTGCAGGTGGTTCAGAATCTTGAGGATGAGTCGTACTTTGTGGCTGTGGTGAAGAAAGGTAGGGCTTTGAGAGGGAGAGGCGTGTGTCTCACAGGCCCTAGAAAGGGTAAGATTGTTTATAATACTGCCTCCTAAATGAGATTAAAAGGTTCCTTGAAGGTGTGTTGCGGGTGCTGTGTCCCAATCAAGGGGTAAACATCTGCTCAACACCAGCTTTGTGTCAAAGGGACAGGGTCATACAGCTACGAGACAGCCATTTATTGCTCAGGAAGAAGGAACTGAATAAACGCATTCTCATGAGGGAGACATGCCCTAGTTTCAGGGAGCTTATCAGAAGGGAAGGAAAGGCCCCTACCCCTCTTCCCGCACACCCCCCCCCCCCCACAGTCATACAAGTCAGAAGGGCAGGTGCTTGCTGGACACCACCTGGAGCAGAGCACTTCCGATCAGCATTTCCGATCAGCTGGCTTGTGGTCCTGGTATTCAGATGCCTGCCCTCTATCCCTCCTCTGTGCTCCGGTACCCAGGGAGGCTTCCTAAAGAGCTGGATCCAGGGTGGGGCTGGAAGAACACCTGGGTGTGGCAGAGGCCCTGCAGGCCGCTTGGAGGTTTAGAAGTAGCACAGCAGCTAGTGGTGGTTGGGGCCCGTCTCACCCCGGTGGTGCCCTTTCTTTTTTTTTTTTTTTTACTGCTTTCAGTGCAGAATCCAGATGGCTACTACCTGGTTCTGACCTAGGCCCAGGGGTGCCCTGCTGCAAGAGGAGGAGACTGGTGCCAGCCTGGTTCTCTGGGGTCCTGTGCTCACCAGAAGCCTTGTTAACATCCTCAGCTGCTTCACCAGGCTTCAGGTGAAGAGCCAAATCGTCATGTGTCCTCCTACCCCTGGGGAGGAGCCAAGCAGCCCCCAGGCTCACGTTTCTTTCTGCTCAACAGCAAGTTGTTGGAATCCCTGAGACACAGCCTTCCCTGCTGAGCTGAGCTGGCCAAGCCTGTGAGGCAAAAAAACCCCCTGGCAATATGGATAAGGAGCTTTTGCCCCAAGCAGTGCTGCTGAACAGAGTGCATTAATTCATGTTTATTTAAAATTTTATTCATCCCCTTTAAAAGTAAAGATACATACATATATATATATTCTATATATATATATATATATATATATATATATATATATATATATATATTCAATGTGTTGTCCAATTCTCTTGGTGTTATGGTCCTCTCGGGGATATGTCCCCTGCTTAAAGAGACCAGGGCAAGGGACGGAGTCTGGGACAGAAATATAAATAAATCCGACTGGACTCTTTTCCCAATTAGTTTGGGCAAAAACTAACCACTAAAGCCTCCAAAAGATTATTCAACTATTAAATCACTTATTTAAAACTTCAGTTCTAGAGACTTGGGAATTACTATAGCTCTCTTCTTGAACAATGAGGCTATAGGGCTTTATTATTTTTTATTTAAGAAATGTAGTTGAATTAAAATTAATCTTTTAATTTTTAGGTCTTAACAAATCTTTCCATACATTAAGGTAAATATAATTTCCTATGAATGTTTTTCAAAGTTCAAACTTTAATTTTGTGTTTCACTTTTAGGCCTATAATCTACCTGAAAGTGATTTTCTCTGTGTATTTTTTTTCTGTGTAGAAAACCAATTTTATATTAAAGTACTTTAAAAAAAGGTAAGTGATTTGGGGCCATATTTTATTCCACTCCTCTTTTTTCATCCCCTTCCCTCAAAATTTTTATTATGGAAAATTTCAAGCATACTGAAAAGAGAAAACCCATTTGCATGCACTGGGAGATAGGCCAAGATGCCATTATTAATCATTTACCCCATTTATCATTTACTGATCATCTTTGTTGAGTCCTAAACCTGGTGGCCTCTGGCTAGGGAAGGTAGGAAGGAGGAAGGCTCTACACTGGCTGAATTAACAGGATTAAAGCACAGGGGAAGGGAAAGTCTGCTTATTGAAGTTCAAAGACCTCGAACTTGCCTCCCTCAAAAGCCAAGGCTGTCTCAATATGGACAAGGAAGCAGGCTTGCTTCCTTGCACCCCTGGAAGGGACTGTGGGACCCCGCTGGCCCCAGATGACCAATCCAGATTAGGAATTTAACTCATGCAGGATGAGCGGATTTCGAGTGAGGCCTCCGATTCCACAGGGCTCCCCAAAGGTGTTTCAGGGCACGGTAGGTACCCTGAGATTTAAATCGAGGTTGCTGATTTGGCTCCACTGCTCGTCTCCACCAAAAGGACAGGGACCAAAGGCATCAGCCTTTGTGCATCTCTCAACCTAGGAGCCTCTGGCACAGATTAGATACTGAAATACACTGAAATGAAGCGACTCAAAGCAGGTAGATGTGAGCGTTTACCATGTGCCACTCTTATCACTTTTAATCTTCACAACTCTAAAGCAGGTACTGTTATCCCCACTTTACCAACAAAGAACTGAGACAGAGGGGTTAACTGGCCAAGGTCACGTGCAGTGAGTTTGTTTAACCATTACACCACTCCCTCACTCCTTCCTAGTCCAGGTAAGGGCAATGCTTTGCACAGATAAGGGACTCAGGTTGAATTGTTATTATCCAATTAAGACAAAAGTTTTTTAGAAACTCTGATTTATATTATGTCTTCTGTTTTTCTTAGAAGCAAGTGGAGTGCAGGGTATTAAATAAAGGCTATTGAAAAGGTACTAAATAAAGATTATTAAACAATTAATAAATAAATAAATAAAGGGTACTCACTAAAGGATATTAAAAAAAAATAAAGATGCCAAAAAGAAGCCCCTTCATTCAGCCTCAGGAGCCTTTACAGATCAAGGGTTCAAGGAAGTTAAGAATCACAGCTCCAAGTCAGGCTATTTCCGCAGTAAAATGAAAAGTCTTCACAGCTTATTTCCTTTAATTACATCATAAACCAAAAATTAGAACATACAGGAAACAATAATAGTTACATAACAATTTACTTTATATATTCATATATAAAAAAACATTTTTTTAAATTTTTTTATTTTTTTAGTCCAAAGATTTTTAAAGCAAAAGGAATCCTCTACTGCCACCTTGGATTTTATTTATTTTAAATAACCCTCCCTCCCTCCCCCCATCCTCAAGCGCCAAAAGTACTGGGTGGAAACGCAGTCGCTTGGACAGCTAATGGAGGCTGGTGTTAAGTCACCATGTAGGGAACTGTGTTGGCCCCAGGGACCGGCTAAGTGTTGGGGCAGGCCTGGTGGAGAAACAAGCAAGCAGCAGCTCCCACACACTGAAGCTCTCACTCCAGAGCAGGCCAAATGGCTGGACAAGGCTTAGGCCAGACAGCAATGTTGGGGATCAGACCCTGCTAGTCAACCATCCTCTG
Organism: Stenella coeruleoalba; assembly: GCF_951394435.1. Classification (NCBI taxonomy): domain Eukaryota; kingdom Metazoa; phylum Chordata; class Mammalia; order Artiodactyla; family Delphinidae; genus Stenella; species Stenella coeruleoalba. The sequence continues at coordinate 40,017,511 of NC_137165.1, forward strand.
CACTTTACCCCTTCCTCAGGGGAGTGGGGATGGAGGCGGGGCAGTGCAAAGGGCGAAACAGCCTGGTTTGAAGATAAAAGTTGCTCCCGCAGCACCATTTACCCATCCATCTCTGTCCCCAAGTAGAGTCTGAAAGGCAGGGGTAGTCCTCACAGTTCTCTGAGCTCTGCACAGGCCCCGTCTCTCAGGTCTGTGCTCTCAGGGTCACTGGAAGGTGGGCAAAGGTGAGGAGAGCAGTTGGGAAATGACCGAGGCAGGTTACTTGGAAACAATTCCTGGGAGGAAAAAGGAGGCCGCCAGAATGGGAGGCATCTGAAGGGTGATCATAAAACAGGAATGGAGAAAGGCAAAATTAAGAAAGCCTTTCTCTGCCTGTAGTAACCCTTCGGACTGGGTAGTCACAGATCCTCAGGGGCCAGCTCTGAGAGCTGCAGCATGATGAGAAAAAAACCCCACAAGTATCTTATGATGAGCCCCATCTCATGGATCTTATATATGTTAGAGGTTAGTGTATAACTTGGGGGTAGCGTGATGAGGGGAGTAAGAGAAGAAATCTCAGGTTCACCTCTTCCTGTACTTACTAGAAATTAACAGTCATAAGAGAAGCACAGATAAGAAATTATTTTTAAGGGAAGGAAAAAACTGATGTAAACCCAGAAAAGTAGCAGCAAAGGTTTCACTTATTACAGATCTATTATATAGCACTAGGGAAGAAAATCATTCAAGTCTTTAGGGGGAAAAGGTAAAGTAATTAATCAAACCATGCCAGTTAGAGACTCCTTTTCAAGTTAGGATTTTCTAAGACTTTAGGTTCTCATTCGCTAGTGCCATAAAAAAAAGAAAACACAAAACAGAAAAATGACTTCAGGGGCTGAGAAGGGTTAGGCTAAGGTGAGAAACACATACATGTATGTGAGCAGCAGTGTAGTACAGATTTGAATGAATAACAACAAGTAGTATAAGAGACAGTGACAAGCTAAAACTTAGTGGGGTAAATCTTTCTTCATCCACTTTAATTAAAAAAAAGAAAAAAAATCACTTCAAAGATTTCCCTGGGTTCTTGGGGATATGGCAGAAGAGAAAAGGTATGTGTCTGAACACCTCTCTTCTCTTATCTCTCCCTGGGGTGGGGATTCTCATTTACTGCCTACTTGCTCTTGCCCTGGTGAAAATCATGCCCAGAAGCCGATGGGAAGCACTGGTGGTATTCAGTGGTGCCAATCCCCATCTGGATGACACTGGTTAGGTGTGTAGAAAGTAGAAGCCCTCCTTGCCACTAAGAAGGGCATGGAGTTCATTACATGGAGAGGAAAGTAAACCTATTCACATGTTTCTACATATTCAGCTGTTTCTATATATTCAGGACAGATGCTTGTACCTGAAGCAAAGTACCCCAGATCCAGAACTGATCCTCTCCTCTACTTTGAATGTCAACTACCATTTCCCCACCCCAATTCTTCAAAACAAGACACTGAAAAACACAGAAAATAAACAATGTCAATTGATATAGTTTTGGTTGTTCATGGTTCTTTTTCCTAAAAGGGCAGTGAACTACCCTGGCTGAGGAAGCACTAGGTCTCAACACCTATGAACCAACCTCTACTAAGGGGTTACTCAACAAGCACAGAAGGCAGAGACGGAGGAAGCACATTATGGAATTTTCTTAACACACACATGATTTTGTCCAACAATTTTTTTCTCTGCTGAAAATTAAGGGTAACTCTCTTGGGCTCCAAAGATTCACTCAGACTCAGCTGAGAAGGTCTTACTGACTTTCCAAAGGATCAAAGGCTTCAGAGATGCAGAACTGATGTTCTTAAGAATAAAAATGGGCAAAATAGGTAGACTTGCCTTGGGAGGGCACGGGGGTGGGGTGGGGTGGCGGGGGCGGTGCTGCAGAAGCCCTTCACGCAGAAAACTCACTTGCCTCAAATGGTAGTTTCTGGTAGGTAGAAAGTTTGTCCCAAGTGAGAGGGCAAGGTTAGAGCAGCACGTTCTTTGCTGGAGACCCAAGATGTTAAGTCTGGGCATCTGGATATAGCAAATATAAGCCAAATTTTATTCCCAAATTACCTGGGTTAATTATACCCTATCGACATGGTTGTATACAGCTCTCTGTATCTTCCAATCTTACAATTAAAATTTATGAGAGAAATAAAGGTGAGGAGAGGCTGAGACTATTAATTCCCCTCACCCTCCTGACACTTTAGCATTCTTTGGTCCAAGATCATTGTAAGCGGGAGGGTTCTGCCTCAAGACCTCCAATGAAGCATCCTACACGTCTTCTCAAACAAGATTTGACTAATTCACATGGCCTGGATTTGAGGTGGTTAAAAATCCTAGAACTGGTGGGCAGACAGAGAAGGCAATCTTTGTATAAAATGTTCCGGAAGCTCAGAGCATACCACTGAAAGAGTCTGTCAGCCAGGATGCACAACAAGGATAGAAATCTAACCTTAAATCATGTACACAAGGAGGGAAAAAGCAGAACAGTCCAATTTTCTTTAAACCCTTCCTCTCTCACTAGTGGCAACTGTCATAAGCAATCTGACTTCCAATAAACATTAAATGGACAAGGGTCCACCATGATCAAGTGTTCCTCCCCTCTAAACAATACAGTCACCAAGGATACGCTGCCCACAGGCAGGCAGGAAACCACCTCTTCTTTCCAGGGACACTCTCACACTTCCTAACAACTTCAAACCAAGACAGGTTCCAACTCATACTTTGTTTAGCGCCCCCATGGCATTAGTGGGTTATCAGACCAGTAACAATGCATTTTACAAGGCAATTAGAAGAAATAAAAGAACTTGACTGCTATATAGCATTGTAGCTATACTGAACCATTCAAACAGTTTGGAAAGCCCAAAATAAAGCCTCATAAAAATATTTACCAGGTTGCCCTCTAAAATGTGATATAAAGCATATGAAAAATTTCTGACTTGTATGTCTGCTAAATCAACTTAATGGATGTGGAAATTTATAAAAACCACTTAATCTGAAATACTTTTACATCCACTAAAGAGCAGAATAGGAGGAGAAAACATTTTTTTACATAAAGCACGATGTGCTTTCACATTCCAAATATTGGAAAAAGGATGAGGGTAGATTCTCTTACTCCTCATGTCTAACAGTTTGATTTCAAATCCAGTAAGCAAACATCAAAGATCACCCAGTGAAAAATGGCCTGAGCTACATGACAGTTACTGAATTCAAGGCTGCCCAGGATAGTTTGCCCAGATCAGGACAAGGATCCAAAGAGGAAGCTAAACTGAAGACACGAGAATAAATTAGCAGCATTGCTGGGAGTGAGATGGAAGCTTTCCAAATAGAGGGCAAGGATGGGTATAGAAAGGACATACGAGAAGTCAATGCAAAAAAAAAAAAAAAAAAAGCTGGAATCATCACCTTGATGGGGCCAATGAAGGTGTAAAAGATACTGATGATGCTAAAACATGTAAGGGGAAAAGGCTGCTTAGGAAAGAGATGATCCAGATGCATAATAACTTTGAGGGCACCTTCTTACTTATCCCAAATCTCTTCTCTCCGTTCGCTCTGTATTTTTTTTTTATTATTGAAGGCATATTGTGGAGTGGCTCTGGAGTCAGACAAATGGACCAATAAGTTTTTCCTAAGGAAGAGTTTCTCCTACATCAGTAAAGCCTTATTGGACTTTCAAGAGTGTCCCTGAAGATGAGACAGGAAATACTACGTTCAGATGGCAGGGCCCTTCCACCTGACCAAAACTTACCATGTTCTGCGTTCTCGAAGTCCTGGTACATTTCATCAGCTGACATAGGTTTTAGATTGGCATAAAAAATACATGTCCTTCCAAGCTTGGTGGGCCAGAAGTTTGCTTCAGAAAGGAGCAAGGTTCCTGCCTGACCACATACATGCCAGTGCTGCACACTCCAGGGCCTTTATTCCCTCTCTTGACTCTGTTCTTGGCCCAGACTGGCAGGGCTCGCCTCCACATGGACCTGCACATGGGTACATTCTTTGAGAACAGAAACAGCATTTCTAAGATCTTCATGTACTGGTGAATAGGGTTTTTTAAATAAAGAAGTACCTCAAGAGCTTCAACTATTGGGAAATTCGAATCCACACTCACTAATAAATCAGGGTTTTGTTCAGACACTATTTTTTTTTTAAACTTGTACGTTAGAGCACCTGCACCCTAAATATTCTTCTTTTTAGTTTTATTTGAGTGAGGACCCAGGGATCTGAATATTATCAACCACATCTGGAAGTGTGTGTGCACATGTGTGTATCTGTATATGTGGGGTATAGCCAGGAGAGTGGGTCTCACTTTAAAAAGTATATTCCTTATATGGTAATCTGAAAAGAGGATAAGGGAAGGGAAATGAAAAACACACATAATCTGAGCTTAAAAGGGCACAATGGGATTTAAAATAAATTAAGCGCTAAATAATGGTGGATAGTACAGATTCCTAGGACCTTTTCAACTGATCGCTTGTGGAAAAACAAATCACACTTTATTCTTACATATGCTGGTAGAACCAGCACCTACAAGCATTAAAACAAGCCTGGTAACAGCCTGGATCATGCAGAAGATGACCTAAGATTATAGTGGACTGGACATTAATGTCCTAAAAGACAAAAAGTCACCCTACTAAAAATCACACAAGGTCTCTAGCCTTGATATTTAGAAGTCTACTTCTCGTACTTCAGAAACTCATTATATTTCCCTCATCCTCCATGATTTTTCTTTTTTCTTTTTTTAGTGGGGGGAGCTTCTTCTTTGACTCTGAGTCACGGGCACTAAATTCCCTGCCCTCAGCTCTGGTGACCAGGCTGGGAAGAGACACTGAACCCCCTACTTCCTCTCAATGTTCTCTTTCTGCTGCCCCAATGCCTTCACCTGGCTACTACAGTATTTCATTCACAGAAACTCTGGAGCACAAGAGAGATATGGCTGACAGGTTCTGGTCCTTTGAGGCTCCAACATTAGATACGATACCATCAACAATGACATACAGTTGACCAGCTGTGATAGGGTCATTCTTGAACCCCTGATAGGCTGAAATGGGGGGGAAAAAGAGAAACTACCCGGCTCAACCGCACAACTCCTCTAGCAGCATTCCTGCTAACGCAGAACAAACCTCAGAGACACAAATCTTAGATGCCACTGATCACACCTAGATTTCGGTGAACACACAACACATCTGAGCTTGGGTGGCGGCAGCTTTCAGGTTCAGTTTTGGGATTTGCCATTCCACCGTTTCCTAATAATGCATTTCTCTCTCCTTATTAAGTTAGATGGAAGGAAAAATGTGCAGGGGGAATACCGGGCATATCATGCATGTTATCATTTATCACAAGATATAACAGAAACCAAAAGGCAAAGTTTGTTTTCATCAAAATAGTCCTAGCTCAATTTCTTCTCAGAATTTTTCTTGCTTTTGTTATAGTTTCCCTTTAGACTGGCAAAGATTCAGGCAGGGTCCCCTAATGGTAAAATTTAGAATTAAAAAAATATTTATTGATAATGTCTCTCTTAAAAATGTTTGGTAACCCCAACTAATCATCCAAAATGCAAACTGTAAACATAACAACAGCGAAGGAGTAACAAGTGTGAGTAAGCAGACTGTGCACAGACGACAGACTGAGCAAGAGTGCAGGAGGGAGCAACAGAGAGTGAAAGACAGGTACACAGTGTGCTACAGAGAGTGACAATTTGAGTGAATACGTCATCACTTTTGGACCACAGCGATTTCAATGCAACCATTTAGGAAACCTCTGGGCCAAATACTAAAACACAGGAGGAGGAATGGACAAGCCTTCTTTGTGAGCACGCTCGGCATGTTGGCATGGGAACAAGGAAGCACAGAAGCTCTGCAGTCATCTTACAATGGATGGCTACCATTGATAGGATGCAAAGAAATCTTCTCTCTGGTCCCTGGATACAACATGTATTGTTTTTCTATGCTTTCCTTGACCCTGGAGGACTGCAGCTGCCGTTCCAAAACTGCCAAAGAAACCCCTTAACAAAATAAAGAAACCACAGTAGCAGTAACACTGGGTTTGCTGGAATGCCCCCTTCCGTCTACCTTGCTTCTGATTTTCTTCTGGGCACATCCAACAGGAATGGTGAAGTTTTACCAATCCGCATGATAAAGCCAGCACAAACCCAATCCCCTGGTCACAGAGACAGAGTGGGTGGGGGTGAGAGTGGGTATGCGTATGTATGTGTGGCTCTGGGGATCTGGACGCTGCCCTCACTTTGTAACCTTTGCCCGGAACACTGGGGTCGCTTCCAATGGAGATCCATGGTAACTCTAGAAGTGTCATTAAATACTCAGTTCACCAAGGTTGACCACCTCCATTGTCATAGGATGATGCAGCATCTGCAGAAGCGCTGTCTGCTGCCCCCTACTGATGGGGGTGGAGTGACAGGTGCGAAGTAGGCGTGGACTTTAATATTGGGTAAATGGGTCTGAAACAAGACAGAAACATTACTAAGAGAGAGGGCTTAAACAGAAAGAGCAATGTTGCTTTTCAGAAAAACCACTGAGGGACTGAGTGTACATGAGGGCAGGGCAGAAGCTGAGCACAGACGGGATGTTGAGAGACCTGGGTTCTACTTTGTACCATCCCCTGTTATTCTAAAAGACCAAAAAAGCTCACATAACTGCTTCCATAATAATAAAACTGGGGAAAAAATTCATGCTAATCTCTTAACCTGTCCCAAAGGGGTTCCCAGAGCTGGAAGAAATTATATAAGCTTAAAAACTCAATTTTTTCCAAGCCATTATGGACAATGTTTCTTCTGATATTTAAAAAAAACCTCATTATCCTCTTTTAACAACATGCTTCTAATTTTTACTACATAGTTTCTAAATTCCTACTATGTTCAAGGCACTGTGCTAGTTATGTAAAAGGGCTGCAAAGATGGTCAAGATGGAGATCCTGCTTTTAGGGGACTTATAGTCTAGACATGCACATAAATAGCTAAATTAAGAGTGTCAAAGTGCTAAGTGACTCTTGAGGATTCAGAGGTGGAAGAGACTCCTGACAGCCAGGCAGGTCCAAAAACCCTAATGTACGTAGGCCATAGAAGACGCTCTGGTTGACCTGTGGCTCTCTTCCTCTTTTGGTGTTGAAGACATATGGGTACAAGGCCTCCCCATTGCAGTTATGTTCTCAGTCCTCTAGGTCTGAAGGGAGAGGCGGAACTGAGGTCAACTGGAACTCAAGATGAAGTGTGCTGCTCCTTTATGCACTCAGATGCCATAAGGCCAACATGGATATTTTTAAAGGTTGATTGTAAGGGCCAAATTAACACAGTGCCTTTCCCACAACAGGCGTCAGGCAGATGTTCCAATAAATGTCTGTTGAGCTGAATAATCCAACATATAGATTCATCCAGTCTTTTATAAGCTCCTTGCTGGCAATCTGTCTTTTAGTCATTTGGCTATACATGGGTCTCTCTATTATGAAGGATGGGGCAAAAGGAAAAGGTAAAAAACTACGTGATCCATTTGTTGCCTTAAAAAAATATGAACCGCAGCAAAACACTTTGATATGAAAGGAAATACAAATTAAAAATTTAAATCCCATTTAACTAAATATTTTCTTTATGTTACTCCTTTTTTTCCTTTAGAACCAAAATCTGACATTTGCTTTTCTGACTCTGGGCATGTTATCAGAGAGACTCTGCTGGGAGGAGATCTACTTTTCGTCCCTTCAGTGGGTATTTTCCTACCAAATATCTGGAACAACAGGTAAGAACTATCTACCCTTAGGTTTGCTCTCCATCTTTTTTTCTCTTTGCTGAATGTCCACATAAATATAAATAATCACAGGAATCTAAATCTAAAAAAAGGAAATGGAAGGAAAAAATAAAGAAAGAAGGAAAGCGTGCTGAGAACACTAGAGCCAGAGGGTGATGCCACCATCTTTACCCTGAGTCTCTTGATTCCAGCCCGTGTGATTTGCTGGCAGTCATAGAGTTCTATCCGTTCAAGGCTGTGACAGCTCTTCAAGTGCTCCAGGGATGCATCTGTAATTAGGGGGCAGTTGTCCAGTTCAATCACCTCCAGCTGGTCATGGGCGCAGGCCCCGTTCCCCAGGTGACGAATTCCATCGTCTGTGATCAGCTCACAGTGAGACAGACTCTGCAGCCAAACAGAGCAAGGAAGGACACTGAAATATTTAATGGCATTCTTAAATGGCATTCTTCTACCCAGAGGCCTGTGGAGAATACCCAGAGGCCAAAGGAGAATTTTCTGGTTTGAGTCTGAAGTATACGGAGCCATCACTGGAGCCATGTGGTGAAATAAAGAACGTATACTGGAGTTGCTTGGGTTCTGCTTTTGACAATCAATGATCAACATTTCTCTGTGTGATTCTAAATATATTTTGTGAATTCCTATAATGACTGTGAAATAGTTGATAAACAAAATATCTCCCCCCACGCTCTCCACACACAAATTATTGATACTTTTCTTCTCTACAGGGACAAGTGGGGCTTAAGCTTTTCCTGTAAAAAAATTTTCTGGAATTTGGACTAAATGTTGAATACCTGGTGCAGGGGCATGCCCAAACAGTTAATTAACCTAAGATAACTCTTACAGCTGTAAGATGTGGTCATCTCTTCACTTTACAAGTTTTCCTTAAATCCCTGGTTCCTCCATGCGAAACTCAGAACCCTCGACCGAAACATAGTTTAAAGTGCCACAAAACACCAAAATAAGCCTAGGTACAGAACAGTCAACCAGAATGCTTTCCCACAGTGTTACTGGAAGCAGTAGCAGAGACCGACCCCTAGTAAAGCCTTGACTGGTTCTATTTTATAGGAACACTTGGTCCCAATGGGAAGCAAGCCGTATTTCAGGCCATCTCATCTCCTGGATCTCTGGAAATTTAAGCACTGTTCAGGCTGGAGTGTAATTCATGTGGGAGCGAGAACTCATACTCTCCATGTCAGTTTTCAAGCTCCAAGCATTGATACAGAAAATGTTTAACTTTTCCAGTTTCTATCTCAGTTTCTCCCTTCACGCAGGTCCTCCCTTGGTCCTCTGTAAGTTGACAATTTGGAGAAATATGCTTTCCCCTAATGGTAGCCAGGCACCAAGATGAAAGTAAGAGCTGGGTTTTGATTAAATCCAATAGATACATAAAACTTCCACAGTGAAACTCACCAATACTTGAAGTCGAGGACAGTGTATAGAAAGTTGAATTAATGTGCTATCTGTTATCTGAAAGAAACATATAAGTTTATTTTAGGTATAATTCCAAAAAACTCATAGGTCATACGTCATTCTTGACTACACTAGTATTTTAGACTGATATCCTGATATCACTCATCAAATAACAGAATCGTAAGGTTGAAACCCCATCAGCTACCAGAACCTGTTCTTCTTCTTTTTTTTTTTTATAAATTTATTTATTTCATCTATTTTATTTTTGGCTGAATTGGGTCTTCGTTGCTGCATGCGGGCTTTCTCTAGTTGCGGCAAGCAGGGGCTACTCTTCATTGCGGTGCACAGGCTTCTCATTGCAGTGGCTTCTCTTGTTGCGGAGCACGGGCTCTAGGTGCACGGGCTTCAGTAGTTGTGGCTCGTGGGCTCCATAGCACAGGCTCAGCAGTTGTGGCGCATGGGCTTAGCTGCTCCGCAGCATGTGGGATCTTCCCGGACCAGGGCTCGAACCCGTGTCCCCTGCATTGGCAGGCAGATTCTTAACCACTGCGCCACCAGGGAAGCCCCAGAACCTGTTCTTTGAGAACCTATCCAGGCTGGGCTTAAACTCATCTAGTCATCTTTGAACAGGTCTGTCGAAATTGTTTGTTTTTGAAACAAATGAAAATGTGTTCCCTCATAACTTCCACCCACTGGACTTTGACCTCCTTAGAACCATCACAGAAGTGAATCAGAAGACGCTGCTCCATGAAAAAATTTAATGTAGGAACATCGTCAAATTTTTAGATATCTGGCCCATATTTTTATAAGCCATGTCATAACTCAGGATTGATAATTGGCATGTCAGTTATTTTCCCTAAGGGTGGCAGAAAGAGGCTGTTGCTGGGTTAACTACGAACATTCAGTAGGAAGAACTCCTGAAGGAAGAACAGTATTTTATAGTTATCTTAGGATGGAGAGTAAATCAGCATTTCTTTTCAAATTTCTCTCCAATTCTGAGATTGTTGTTATAATACACATAATTTCACAGGGGCTAAGAAATGGCAGGGGTGGGGGACTGGAGTGGGCAGGCGTGTGCACATCACTCAGAAGGACTAACACTGGAAAGGACACACAGGACATTTAGGCATGTGCAAGAAACAGATGGATGTGAATAAGTTTTACTTTAATAAGAACTAATAGGGACTTAGTGTCCGGATAACAAGTAATTTAGAAAAATTGGTGTCTATAGTTATTGAAGTATGTTCTCTTCTTTATTTTTACCATTAAAAAAGTTCACTGTTCTATCTTCTTTTTAGGAGTCCCTCTTTAAAATTTCTCCCCAGCCAACTAATAAGCTGAAAGCTCTTAAAATTGGTAATAAAAAAAAAACTGTTGATAAGAAGCTAAGTCTGCCTGCCTGAAGGGCAGGGTTCCATACAGAGTTGGGTCTCCAGGGTTAATGATGTAAGGGGCACTGGGTCCAGTTAAGCTAAAAAGGGGCAGTGATATCTATCAGTGTGCTGGGCCTTTAATTGTTTATTAGCATCATAACCCTGTAGCTCTAAGGAAATATCTTAGTATCTTTATGGTCTAAATGCCTGAGCCATCTTTCTTTCCAATGGCAATCTTACCGATGGCATGTATTTTCCTAGTTCCTTAGCAAAAATACCATGAGCACCTCTGCTGGTATGCCTGGAGGACACCTCAATAAATGGAGAGTCAGCAGTGCTGCAGGCTCCCCACTATACTAGGGTAGGGAATTGAATGTTCTGATGTGCGTGTATTGTGTAAGTCTCTACCGTACTATATTTCTGAGTAAAAATCCACAATCTTACCTGAACACACTCTTCCAGGTCCATCTTTTCAAGCTCATGGCAATTCTATAAGATATAAACCCAAACATTACAGTACAAACATTTAAAGTTGGGAAAAAATTAAGGCGAGAAAACTAAGAAGTAGTATTAAATAGACTGATGAAATCTTAAGAGCTTCAGTGTTGGTATCATTCTTACTCACTTCCTGCCTTATTCCATTAATTACACATTTTTTTAAAATTTATTTTTATTTATTTATTTTTGGCTGCATTGGGTCTTCATTGCTGTGTGCGGGCTTTCTCTAGTTATGGCGAGCAGGGGTTGCTCAGCAGTTGTGGCACAGGGGCTTAGCTGCTCCGCAGCATGTGGGATCTTCCCGGGCCAGGGCTTGAACCCGTGTCCCCCGCATTGGCAGGCAGATTCTTAACCGCTGCACCACCAGAGAAGTCCCTAATTACACATTTTTAAAAGGCCTTTATCACCGTGAAATTTCTCAACTATTCCACACTTAAAAGTATCTAACGTCTTAAAAGTCCAAGGGAATAAATTTCCTGAACATTGATACTGAACTAATACAGAGATCCTTTCAACGAAAAATAATTTAATGAAAATGATTTCTTTGTAAGCACAGAAGGGGAATTTGTATGTCCTCATCTAGTTATGCCATGGGCTGCCCCCGCCCCCATTAGTATTCCACTGATCTGCCTGAAAGCAAATGCCCTTCCCATGTTCCATTACACTCGTCAAAGATGGTATAATTTTAAATACTATTATTATACAGTGATTTACAAACCACTCCATGTATTAAAATCTTGTGGAGAATACAGAAAATCTCTTAAAACCTCTCCATTTAAATCAGGCTTATATGTTTCTTTCAACATTACTCTCATCCACCAGTTGCATACCAAATAACCAAATAAGCTTCTTTCAAAAGCACTAGGAAATTCCCACTTAGTTTAACATAATCTTATAAGGAGGCGGAAAATCAAGTCTCACGAAGGAATGTCATGGTCTCCAACGCACGTCTGCCTTTCCAGAGCAGCTGCCTGTAGCTGCAGCCCAAGGACGCTCAGGAACACCAGCCACAGAGACGTCCCCCCACATCCTACACCCTCAATTCTGCTGCCATTCCACATTTCCCTCATTGCTCATTCTTCTGAAATAAAACAAACCCTGAACAAAACCTACAGAACCTGAAGAAAACACTTACCCTGGCCAGAGTGGTAAAGCCTACATCTGTTAGTTGAGAACACCTTGCGACTTCTAATATTCTGTTAAAAAAAACAAAGTGAAAGTCAACCCATTGGTCCCTGAAAACTGGGTTTATTAAAACAGCAAGAATTTAAGAAAACAACCTCTTATTCCCTAAGGACTATATAACACGGAGTTACATTCACAGCTAAGCAAGTCTGTATACAGATCTTGCTATTCATTTTCATGGAGTCATCATAAAGTGGTCCTGTAAATACCACATTTTAGGGTGATGCAATCAGAAGAATATAATAGAAGCTTGTAGTTAATGCCAAAATGCATGAGAAACGCATTTAAAAGCCTTCTTGATGGCATACTGCTTACCCCCAGAGGGCAGCCTGCTCCTAGAAAACAAAGGAGATGGAGATAAATACTCTGTCTCAGTTAATCTGTTGCTAAAGTAAATTATTCTCTTTCCCTATTTTACATGTAGGCTCACTAAGATTTAAATAGCTTTTCAAAATACTATGAAGGGACTGGTTAATCATAGACCTGTCCCAAATATGAAATTCCATACTTATGAAAAAATACCCTTAAGCTTCCTGCCTCCTCCCACAGGCTCCCAGGGAGGCCCAGTGGAGAGGGCAGCTGAGCCCCTATCGGAACTGCTGAACACCACCCTAAATATCAACCACAGGGCTGGGGAATCAAAAATAGTAGCTCTTCTTTGTGAAAAGTCTGGTGGTGCCTGCACGACAGTACCAAAGAACACTGTATGTTTGCTTACAAATTACTATAGAAGTTGAAAAAAAACATAAAGCTAAAGTATAAGGAATCATTATCAACTGACAATCAATTAAAATACTGTATCTAATGGGAAAGTATGATCTGACTGAACCCAACTTTTAAGTATCACATTTGAGAGCCTTTCTTTTCCAACAATAAAATAAACCATGAAGGAGAATGGAGCTGAACATCCCTGTCTTTAAAACAGAAAAAGGTAATACGTAATGTTTTTTAGAGAGAAGACTGGCTACCTCCTCAGCTCCTGGCGAGTATTCTACTCTAGGCTTCCGAGATTACGAAGGCCCGTGGCCAGGTGATTACAAAAAAGTTTTAAGAAAGTTTTTATTGGTTTACAATGATTCTTATGTGTAAGACAAGTGGTTTCATAGGTTCTGGAGCTAGACTGCCTGAGATGGAACACTTGCTCCTGCACTTACTAACTGTGAGACCTTGAACAGGTTACTTGACCTGTGCTTCGGTTTTCTCACCTATAATATAGAGATAATAACAGTGCTTGTATGGTGTTATGATGATTAAATGAAGTAATATTTGTAAATAATTTAAAACAGTGGCTGACATGTTTACTATATAGTAAATACAATATAAGTTTTGTTTTAAAGAACAAAAAAGGTATACGGGGATTATCCCTATTTATTACAAATAGTGTGCTGTGTGCTCTTACAAAATCAATATGGGCTTGATACCATGTGCATGCTAACACTGCATTCTTAGTGAATAGTCAGCCAATCCTGTATTTAGGTAGAGAAGAGGAGCCACAGAGAAATAAAGCTTGCTTTAAAAGACCATCAGCACAAAGGAAGAGCTGTTTTTTCTCTTTAAATACTCCCTGCTATGTACCTGGCATCATTACTACAATATAAATGATCACAGGGTGGGCTTCTCAAAACTTTCTTCAGAAAGGAATTATATGAAAGCATTAATAAGAGAAAATGCCTTTATTTCTTTTCTCAAGTAATGTGATAAAATGTTGATATTTTTCTAGTATGGATAGCCAAGAAGCAGAAAATGAGGACTATTACCCCCTGGTTCAGGCCAATTACATGGAATCAAATGAGGTACAAAGCAAGTAGGTGCGCATCTGAAAGGGTAGTAGTGGCCTTGTAGTGTCTACCTTAAAAAATTCAAGGTTCCAAGGAATAAATATGAGTGAAGGAGGCCACTGCTCCTTTCCCCTGATTTTTTGAGATAACCAAGAAATGTTTACCTAAGCCGTGGGCAGTTCTGACCTAAAGCGTTCAGGATGGCATCTGTGATGTTGGAGCAGCCAGAGGCACAGAGGGACTGTAACTTATGGCACCCTCTGCATATAGTAATGAGACCTTCATCTGTGATTTGCTAAAAAAAAAAACAAGAGGGAAAAACCCATAGTTATTAGTAACTTGGCAGAAGATAAAGACAGAAAAAAGTTACCTCTGTGAAACAAGTGCCAAAAAGAAATAAAAGCAGATTTGATATTAACCATGTAGCAGACCTAAAAGAAAATGAATACACTTTGTTTCTTCCTTCCAGTTCCTTTTGATTTAGCTTTCAAGAGAATCTGTGCTCATTTCTGGTGCAAAGGGAAGAAGCTATAACAGGGTTCTTTTAACCTAATGGGACTGACAAGACTGGGAACAGATGGGGTGCATCATGGTGTAGGTTCAATTAAATGATTTTAAAACCTAGAAAACAGATAAAAACAGCAGTATTTTAATAGTATAAATGCATTTACAAGTTCAAAATTGATACTGATATTAAGGTACTTTAAAAAAATGAAACAACCTGTGGATCACAGCTGTAATCTCATATCAACCATAAATCCATTTATTTCTAAATTTTAGTTTTATAATATAAAGACTATCCTACCTGGAAACAACCTAAATGTGCATTGACAGACGAATGGATAAAGAAGATGTGGCACATATATACAATGGAATATTACTCAGCGATAAAAAGGAACAAAATTGAGTTATTTGTAGTGAGGTGGATGGACCTAGAGTCTGTCATACAGAGTGAAGTAAGTCAGAAAGAGAAAAATAAATACTGTATGCTAATGCATATATATGGAATTTAGAAAATTGGTACTCATGAGCCTAGTGGTAGGGCAGGAATAAAGATGCAGATGTTGAGAATGGACTTGAGGACACAGTGGGGGAAGGGGAGGCTGGGACATAGTGAGAGAGTGGTACTGACATATATACACTACCAAACGTAAAATAGGTGGCTAGTGGGAAGCTGCTGCATAGCACAGGGAGATCAGCTCAGTGCTTTATGACCACCTAGAGGGGTGGGATAGGGAGGGTGGGAGGGAGGCTCAAGAGGGAGGGTATATGGGGATATATGTATGCATACAGCTGATTCACTTTGTTGTACAGCAGAAACTAACACAACATTGTAAAGCAATTATACTCCAATAAAGATGTATTAAAAAAAAAAGACTATCCTAATTTAATGGAGATAAATAGTTGTATCCAACTCAAATATAATTTTGTATGTTTTAAATTATTATTTTATATTATTTTAAAATGAAAAAACACAAAAGATGTTACATTAAAAAAAAGATGTCATATATAAAAATCTTAACATGTTGGATATGATCAGCATTTTAATTTGTCCTGATAGATTTGCTAATTTTGTGTAAGCCTCAGAATAAAGCTCTCCTGTCATTTCTGTTTAATCAAACAGTATTCTTAGGTTACAAGGACAACTGAAACAGAAATCAAACTTTAAATATTCACTGCCTAAATCAGTATGTTCTCAGTATTATAGAACTGAAACAACATACAGATGAAAAATGGATGCTAAGGCAGATGCAAGATCTGTCATGAGAATAAACTGATGAGGCATATACACATGTAGAAGTACCTTAAAAAGGTGCCACACAGGGGCCTCCCTGGTGGCGCAGTGGTTGAGAGTCCGCCTGCCGATGCAGGGGACGCGGGTTCGTGCCCTGGTCCGGGAAGATCCCACGTGCCGCGGAGCGGCTGGGCCCGTGAGCCACGGCTGCTGAGCCTGCGCGTCTGGAGCCTGTGCTCCACAACGGGAGAGGCCACAACAGTGTGAGGCCCGTGTACCGCAAAAAAAAAAAAAAAAAAAAAGTGCCACACAAATGTGACGTATAGTTATTACTAAACAAGGATAACTGAAAGAAATGTAAATAAAGAGAGAAGCAGCAATCCATAAACCTGCATATTTAGCAGGCCAATGGAGTTTGCGTCACACATTATTAACAAAATACTGGGAGGGCTGTGCTGCCTTTTCTTTCTTAATGTTTTGAAATCTACAAGGGATTACTGAGGAAGAAAGTCATATTACCAATACTTTAAATTGTTAAAAGAGCAAAATCTACTAAACTTTTGTGTTTTCAAATTAGTCAAGAAAAAGAGACTACATTAAGTGTGTACTTTGGTCCCTTCAATAGTTCTGGGCAGACACTTCAAGAAGTGTCACGAATGCTGAGAATCATTTCATCACATTGTACAGAATGACAGAAGGAATGACTCATGCCCTATGATCTGGGTGAAGGTAAACAGTAAAATAAACATGACAGAGCTGGTTCTTTATGCTTACTAATTGGTTTCTGTCTGCTGGAAGGGTAAAGGAAATGAAACTAAAATGGCAAACGGTAGGTATGGTATACATGTATTTATATGTATGTATGTGTGTACGTACGTAACATATACACACACATATACAGAGTGCACATGTGTATATTTATGTATGTATATAAATAAAATCTGAAGATGTGCAAGAACAGTTTTTTCCTGCCACTGTAAGATGACGGTTTCGTGTTTACAATAGCTGTATAAGATCTTTCTTTCAGGCCAAATATTTGTTTCATAAATGAAAGTAGGCAAATTCTGGTAGTTAGCAACTATGGAAATCAAAATATCATTCCTTTAACTCAGTCTCTAGGAGCCTCTGAAACAGATCGCTATCAGCACCATCCCTTAAGGGCTGGGAGGGCAGGGTGCTTAAATTGCACAAAACGTGGCCCTATATGTGTCACCTTTAAACTAAACAACCACTATGCTCTAAAGTTTCAGGTGACCAAACAAGAAGGAGAGAGTATTATACACAGAAGGCTTAGCAAAAACAAAGAAAACCCTCACCAACTTTTTTCATTGCTATGAGAGGCTCTCACTCCAAGGCAACACATATATGCAATTTTCAAGGCAAGAGGCAAAAGCTAAAGGTGTATTGTCAATGTTCTAGGATCCTGAATAGTTTCAGCAAATTCTCTGAACAAAATTCAGGGGGTTTGGGATAGACACAAAAAAGCTGATAGTCTAAACAAGCCAAATGTGAACTACAAATACTACTTGAAAATAATTTAAAGGGTACATTTTGCTTGTCATCTGCTTGTATCAATGATTCCCAATAGTCATTACTCCCTGATAAATGTTAGTCGGTGTGACTGCAATTAATTTACCAAAAATATTTTAAATGCCGTAGTCTGTGAAAAATTTACTTCTAAAAAGTAGAGTTTTCTTAAGTAGAAGAGAAAGGGGTGGAGCTACAGTTTAGCTTATTTGGAATTCTGTATAAGCTACCCTCTATCTCATCTACGTCAAAGCCCCTAGGGGCGAGTACTGTTGAGCATTTAAAAAGTCATCTATGATTACTGCATCCCCAGGGTTGAAGCAGACAAACTACTGGTCTTTATGACTGAAACTCTTACAATAATATTATTGAAATGAATTACTAATACAGAAGAGTTGTGGGAAGGACTGCTTACTAAGCAAGTCTGCAAGTTCAAAGTCACCAGTTCAGGACAGTGTGCACCTATGTACTTGAGAGCTTCATCTTCTAGCTAGAAAGATTAAAAAGAGAGAAGAAATTATTACTGACATTGTTTAAAATATTAAAACCTTAAATCTTAAAGATTTAAGAGTGTACACATTCATCAACACATTCTAAGTATAGCCAACCAACTTTCAAAGGAACAAATGAACCAGAAACAATGAACTATGATCATATAAACGTGTAATTCAAATGATTAGTACAGTTATCAGTATTTGTTATCAGTTCTGACCACATCAAATTCATATTATCACCAAATCAAGGGAAAGATAAAATAAACATTGCCTAATGTTTATGGATTTTTCTTCTGATAAATTAAAGATGCCTTGCAGCATTTTGCTGAGGGATTTTGAAACTAAAATAACTTTCACATTGCTACACTCCCTGTAAAGTTTCTTAACAACAAACTTTTGGGAACAGGAGCTGAGAAAGAAATCTGTAGTTTATCTGCTGCTAGAAGATCAGTGCTATGCGTACAGTGCGGAGAACAGATCACAAGTAATTGACTATAATGACGCACCCCAATCAATATTTTTCAGGATTCCATAAATAACCAGGAGCTCAAGTTGTTGTTTTAAGGTGGTCATACTTTCAAAGCTCTGTTTCAAACCGTGGAAATCCTCCCTTCATGGTGAAAGAATGAGGGCATTTTTGAATAGAATACAAGGCATGGTTTTAGCAACCATTAATAAAATAAGGTAATAAGAGCCTAGCTCTACTTTGTCAGTCACTTCTAAACTCACTCTTGATCATTTCCTTCCAGGTGTTGTTACCATGTCAACTCCTTTTTTTTTCCCACTGTAAAACACTGTGATATTAAAAATTTTAATGACAAAATATGTTGGATTTGTGATGTGACTGGCAGGAAATTAGCATCAATACTATAAAATGTAGCTTGCTGTATACTTGGCACATTTAAGAAAAGCTCTTGGTAGTTAAACTAGTGGAAACTGCCAAGACTGTCTTCCTTGCCTATCCAGTTCAAGGTCTCAGGCAGTGACAACATGACAAGTTGTCTTTTCAGATTAAATTACATGAAACCCTTCTTGCCTGTGGCACCTGTTCCGTATTATGATTTTGTCTTCCCATCTTGCCTCCCCTCAAAAATTTATCTTTGGTCAGGCAGATGTTAATTCTTCTATTTTTTCACTCTAGGGAAAACCCTTTAATTTTTGGTAAGCATGGGTCTTTGGTCAGTAATACACAACTACTACGTATCTCTCAAGCCAACATCTTGGGCTGCCCACCAAGTTCATGGTGCCTCTATCATTCACAAGTAAGACAGGGAGTATTACCTGTGTGCAGCCTTTTAAGAATAAGGCTTTAAGACCTCCACAGCCTCTCACTAGTGCTTGGATACCATCCTTGGTTACTTGGTCACACCAGGAAATGTTTAATTGCTCCAACAGTGGACATCCCTCACTTAGGATAAAACAAAATGAAACAAACATATGACTAAATCCAATTCCAAAGGCACCAAAGTCTCATTTTATTGGCCATCTAGTTGGGGACATATTTACTTAATGTAGATTTAGAATACAGGCAATTCTGTAACAAAAGGGGCATTTATCAACGCTCATGGTGTTCATGTCCTACATCACTAGGAGGGCTAGCTCAAATCCACCTTAACTAACAAGCTCAGGCACAATGCTGTTTTTCAGATACATCAGATTTTTATGGAGGTTTATACTTTTCAAAGTATATTCTTTTTGCACTTATCACAAATGTAACGGTCTCTATATAGGAAATGGAAATTAAGCGACTGGTTCAAGTTAATAGAGTAATTAATGAAGAGTCAGATTCAAACTCAAATTCTCTCTCAAATAATTCAAGTACTTATCAAAGTAATAATGAGGCCATTTAAACTTTTATTTAAAAACTTACAAAGGATCTGTAAATTCTCTCTCTTGGGAAGTATCTAGGGTACAGTTTCCACAGGCTGAATTTAGGATATATTGTATTATGAGATCTCTGCCTTCTATCAAACACTAGCTTCATCTTTGATCTTTGATTTCACATTTAAACTATGGAAGAATCCCAAGCTCTGTGGCATTCTTTGGAAAATACTGCTTTAATTGTTTTACAAAATAAAGCCAGGGGATCTTAGTTCAAGTTTATTCTTCAACATTAATAGTGTGACTTCAGGCAAGTCACTTCGGGAAGCCTGACAGAACCTCTCTTAAACCAAGATTAGCAGTAGCCCTTCTATGTTCTCCCCAAACTAATGCACTCATTTCTACCATAGCACTTATCCCGCTGTAATATGGCAACACATTTAGTTTTTTTTTTCTTCTACGAGACTGAGCAACTTAAGGGCAGCAACAATATCTTATTCAGTTACCTCCCATGGTTGAATCACAGTACCCGGCATTCAAAAATGTTTTAGATTTTCTTATCTGTAAAGTGTCTGTCCTATCTACCTCGCAAGATTTCAAAATAAATGAGATCATTTATGTGAATCACTTATGAACTATAAACCCTGTTATACTATCTTATTTATTATCCTACACCAGCCTTAGATACATGTGTTCAGTGCTCATAAGGAAGGTATAGAAGGAGACACATTTTCAGATTACTTACACTCTACTTAACTAAATTTACATTTCATCTTTTAATGGCTTAATTCTTACTATTCATAAATGTAACTAATACATGGCACCATGATCTTTTATAAAAGGCTGATAAAAAAGTAAAAGTACAAAGACATTGGGCATTTCACCCTCCTTTTAAGATATACCTTTTTGTAATGCACTTTTAAAAAATACAGTAACATTAAAACAATGAAAACTTACTGAGCACTTACTATATATACAGAATCCTGCTAAGCACTTCATTCATGTACAAACTGTACTATTCTGTTCAGAAATCCTAGTTACCTCTATCATTTCACCTGAATGTGTCCTGTAATTTGGGCAAGTAGTAAAACAAAAGATCTATTTTGAACTACAGTACGTATCTATAAAACATAGTTTCCTTCAATTCCAACTTTATTTTAGTTAATAAAAAAATAAGTATCTGTTCTGATTATTGGACATTCTTGTTGTAAGAAATTTACCTCAGAGCTTTTAGAGACATGTTTGTTATTGATGTACAGGAAGCCAAGTCAAGGTGCCTGAGTTTGGAACAGAACTTGCTAAGGCTAGTACATGTACTGAAAAATGGAAAAAGGAGAAAATAATGAATAAACAAATAAGAACACATCCTACTAAGGATATTAGTATGATATACCAATATCATACACAATTCTCAATAAACAAATACGAACACATCCTTGGAATATCATACATGACTCTCACATGTTACAAGAACTGTAAAATTTCCATACCCCAAATAAAAGCAGTTATAAATCCAGGGACCTTTCATGCTGAGGAAGAGGCAGGTTTACGAAGGATAAAAAAAGCTGTGCTGTTTATGAGAATGTGCATGAGGGGAAGATGGTGCCTGATTCACATTTGGAAATGTTAGTAGCTACTGACAGCAAACTACATTTGTGCTGATAAGAGATCTACATGCATTTTGTAAATTCTGGAACACCAGAAAGATAGCTAGTACCTGCCAGCAAGTGGTGAAACATGAAGCCCAAAACCTCTGTCTCTGCTCTTTCACTTAAATCTCTTTCTGCTCAGATAACCTTTTGCATGGCAGTAATGAAAAAATAGGATTTTTGCAAGGTATACAGAGGATGGACCAGTGTTGGGCTGAAACAAACTAAGTTATGTAAATTACTGCCTGCTTTCCTCTATGAATTCCTTAAAGGCTCTTTTCCCACAGTGGTCAAGTTCCTCATTTAAAATTTTTTTAAATTACAGACAATCTCAAATATACTCAAGAATGAATAACAGAGAATGCACATGTACCATCATTAAGCTTTGACATTTATCAATATTCTACTATTGCTATTTCATCTATTTTTCTCCTTTGTTTGTTTCAGTATTTTAGAGCGAATCCCAGACATATTATTTTACCTGTAAATATTTCAGGACATATTTCTAAATAAGGATTTTAATTCCTTAATGTCTGACACCCAGTCTGTGTTCAAGTTTCCTCAATTGCCTCATAAATGCCTTTGTCAAATTGCCTCTTGCGGTTTTATTTTGCAATTTTGTAATGAACACTCTTTCTTGTGTTTGTTAACCATTCATCTCTTTCCTTGGTGAAATGTCTAAATGCTCAGGCTTTTTTTTTTTTAATTAATTTATTTTTTTGGCCATGCAGCACGGCATGCAGAAAGAACCTTAATTCCCCAACCAGGGATTGAACCCATGCTCCCTGCAGTGGAAGCATGGAGTCTTGACTACTGGACCACCAGGGAAGTCCCAGGCCTATTTTTAATTGGATTGCCTTGTTATTGATTGTAAGAATTCTCTATATATTCTTGATACACATCTTCTTTAATTTCTCTCAGTAATGTTTTATGGTTTTCAGAGTCGAAATCTGGCATTTCTTTTGGATTTATGTTATCTCCAAAAGAGACAGTCTTCCTTCCTTCCTATTGGTATGCTCTTTTTTTTTTTTTTTTTGTAAACTTATTGCATTGGCTAGAATCCCCAGCAGAATGTTGAATAGAAACGCACTTTGCTCCTGACTTTAAGGTAAGGCATTCAGTCTCTCACCATTAAGTACATTGTTAGCAGTAGTTTTTTCATGGAAGCTTTTGATCAGATTAAGGAAACTCCCTTCTATTCCTAGTTTGTTGATTTTTTTTTTTTGGCTGCGCCTGGAGGCTTACAGGATCTTACTTCCCCAACCAGGGACTGAACCCGGGCCCTGTCAGTGAAACTGCTGAGTCCTAACCACTGCACCTCCAGGGAATTCCCTGTTTAAAATTCTGATCACGAATGAATGTTGCATTTTGTCATGTGCTTTTACTGTATCTAAAGATGTATTAGTTAGCTACTGTTGCACAGCAAATTACATCAGAAATGAGCAGCTTAAAACAATAATTATTTATTATCTCATGGTTTTCATGGATCACGAAAATAGGCACAGGCAGCTTAGCAGGGCGACTCTGACGCCACGTCTCTCACAAGGCTACCATCAAGGTACTACTGGCCACAGCTGCAATCATCTCAAAGGTAACTAGGTACAGATTCCCTTCCAAGCTCATTTAGGCGGATGTTGGCAGACCTTAGACGATCTAATTCCAAGCTTACTCATTTGGTTTTTGATAGAATTCAGGTTCTTGCTGGCTGCTGGCCAGAGACCTCAGTTTCTTGCCACATGGACCTCTCCACAGAGCTACTCACAACAGGGCAGCTTGCTTCCCCAGAGCTGGAGAAGAAAGTAGAGCAAGATAGAAGTCACAGTCTTTTTGTAACCTAATCTCCAAAGAGATATCCAATCTCTTTTGCAGCATTCTATTGTTAGAAATGAGTCACGAGGTCCAGTCCACGCTCAAGGGGAAAAGATTACACAAAGGTGCAAATATGAGGAGGTAGGGATTATTTGGGGGTCATTTTAGAGGCTGCCTATCATAGTGAGATGATCATGTGGTTTCTGTCCTTTATTCCAGAGGGCAGTAAATCTCACCAGCTGCCTATTTTTATATGGCCACAAGTCAAGAATGGTTTTGGCATTTTTAAATGGTTGAAAGAAGATACTATTTTGTGACATGTGAAAATTAAATGAAATTAAAATCTCAGCACCATGCAATAAAGTTTTATTGGAGCACAGCCATGCTCATTTGTTTATGTATTGTCTGTGGCCACTTTGTAAAACATTGGCAATGTTTGTAAAACACTGGCAGAGTTGAGTAGCTGTGACAGAGACCATATGGCCGACAAAGCCTTAAATATTTCCTTATCCAGCCCCATACAGAAAAAGTTTGTTGATCTCTGCTTTATTCTACTAATTATTATGAACTATTACATTAACTGATTTTCAGATGTTATACCACACTTGTATTTCTGGGATAAATCACAGTTGGTTAAGATCCAACCCTTTTATATGTTGCTGGATTCAGTTTGCTAAAATTTTGTTAAGTATTTCTGCATCTCTGTTCCTGAGGAATACAGTAGATTTCCTTTTATTGTGAAATCTTTGTTTGGCTTTGACATCAGATATTTTTGGTATCAGAAAAATATTGGCCGGAGAAAACAAGTTATGAAGTATTTCTTCTTTTACTTTATGAGTGAGTTTGAGTATTGGTGTTATTTTTTCTTTAAATATTTGATGGACTCACCAGTGAAGTCATCTGGGCTTGGGCTTTTTTTGTGGGACAATTTTGAATTACTGAATGTACTTGCTATAGATCTATACAGATTGTCTATTTTTCTGTTGAGTCAAATTTGGTAATCTGTGCCTTCCCAGGAATTTGTCCATTTCACCTAGATTGTCTGATTTGTTAGTATGAAGTTATTTATGGTATTACCTGATAAACATTTCATCTGTCTTTTGGCTACTTAGTTCTCTCCTTTATTCGTGCTTTTGATAATCTGAGTCTTCTCTCTTATTTTCTCAGTCTAGGTTTGTCAATTTAAAAAACTTTTTTCAATGAACCAGCTCTTGGTTTCATTGATTTTATTACTGTTTTTGTTTCCTATTTCTCTGATATCCAATCTAATCTTTATTTTTTCCTTCTTTTTGCTTTGGGCTTTGCCCTTCTATTTTCTTAAAGTTGAAGGTTGTTACTGATTTGAGCTTTCTTTCTTTCCTCTTTTGTGATATAGGAATGCAGAGTTGTATCATTACCTTGGCTGAATCACGTAAATTTTGGTAGCTTTTCATTTTCATTCAGTTCAAAATTATTTAGAAGCATGATGCTGAATTTCCAAATACTTGAGCATTCCCCACATTTTGTTCTGTCATGAATCTCTAGTTTAATTCTCTAGTTCTGGTCAGAGAACATATTTTGAATGATTTTAATCTTCTTAAATTGATTAAGACTTGTTTAGTGGCCCAATCTATGCTCTATCCTGGAGAATGTTCCAGTATGTTTGTAAAGAATGTCTATTCTGTAATCATTGGGTGGAGTGCTCTATCTGCATAGTATGCATTTTTCCATCTGTTTACTTTCAACCTATTTGCGGCTTTGAATCTAAAGCATGTCTCTTGTAGACAGCACACAGTTGCGTCTTGCTTTTTGTTTTTGGCTACATTGGGTCTTCGTTGCTGTGTGCAGGCTTCTCTAGTCGTGGCAAGCGGGGTCTACTCTTCGTTGCAGCGCATGGGCTTCTCATTGTGGTGGCTTCTCTAGTTGTGGGCCACCGGCTCTAGGCACATGGGCTTCAGTAGTTATGGCACGTGGGCTCAGTAGTTGTGTTGTGGGCTCTAGAGCGCAGGCTAAATAGTTGCGGTGCACGGGCTTAGTTGCTCCATGGCATGTGGGATCTTCCCGGATCAGGGCTCGAACCCACATCCCCTGCATTGGCAGGTGGATTCTTAACCACTGCGCCACCAGGCAAGCCCCAGGTGTTGCTTTTTAATCCATATTGATAATCTGTCTTTTGGGTGAAGAGTTCAGTCTGTCTACATTTAATAAAATTATTGATATGGTTGGATTTTCCCTCCCATTTTGCAATCCTTTTCTGTTTGCTTCATGTTTTTTTCGAATTTGTTTTTCTGTGTCTCCTTTACTGTTTTCTTGTTTTTAAGTGTACTGTTTCAATTCCTCTGTTGACTTTTTACCTTTTTCTTTCTCTAATTATTTTCTTATAGTCTGCTCATGGAATACCATATGTATCTTAATTTACCATAATCTATTTCAAAACAATAACTTAGGGACTTCCCTGGTGGTCCAGTGGTAAAGAATCTGCCTTCTAATGCAGGGGATACAGGTTCGATCCCTGGTCAGGGAACTAAGATCCCACATGCCACGGGGCAACTAAGCCCACGCGCCACAAGTACTGAGCCCATGAGCCTCAACTAGATAGCCCGTGTGCTGCAAACTAGAGAGCCCATGTGCTCTGGAACCCACACTCCACAACTAGAGAGAGAAAAAAACAACCCGCACACCACAACTAGAGAGAAGCCTGCGCACCACAACTAAAGATCCTGCACACCTTAACAAAGATCCCACATGCCACAACTAAGACCCAACACAGCCAAAAAAATAAAATAAATTAAAACAAACAAACAAACCAATAACTTAATGCGCATAAAGCACAAGCATGTTGCTTCAATACATAATGGTTCCCTCCTCTCTCTTTTGTGCTATTATTTTCATATGTTCAAATATATTTCATATATTACCTCTATATATACATTATAGACCTAACAATACAATGTTATAATGATTGCTTTATACAATCTTCTATTTTCTAAAGAAGTTAAGAGAAGATATGAAAAAATCAGAGTCTTAGATTTACCCACATATTTACCGTTTCCGATGCTTTTCATTTACCAATTCCTAGGGATCCGAGTTACTGTCTGGTATTTATTTCCTTTCATCCTGAAGGGCTTCCTT
Organism: Stenella coeruleoalba; assembly: GCF_951394435.1. NCBI lineage: Eukaryota > Metazoa > Chordata > Mammalia > Artiodactyla > Delphinidae > Stenella > Stenella coeruleoalba. The sequence goes on from NC_137165.1 coordinate 40,043,655, forward strand.
TACTATTTCTTGCCAGGCATATTTACTAGGGACAAATTCTCTCCCTTTTTGTTTATCTGGGAATGTCATTATTTTGCCTACATTTACAGAGGACAGTTTTGCTAGATACAGAATTCTTGTTTTGTTCCTTTCAGCACACTGAGTATGTCACATGGCTCTGGTTTCCATTATTTCTGATTAGGTCACCCATTAACCAAATATTCTTTTTGTATACATGAATTATTTTCCTTTTGCTGCTTTCAAAAATTTCTGTGTTCAATTTTCAACAGTTTGGCCCTCACATGTCTAGGTATGGATATTTTTATCCTTCTTGGGGTTCACTGAACTTCTTAGATCTGTAGATTAACGTTTTTCATCAAATTTGGGAGGTTTTCTGCCATTAATTTCTCACTTTTTCTTTTCTTCCTGCCTCTTTCTATCTTGTCTGGGATTCATTCACATTCTACTCTTGATGTTGTTCCACGGGTCTCTGAGGCTCTGTCCATTTTTCTTTAATCTTTCTGTTCTTTAGACTGGATGGATAATTGCTACAGATCTCTAAATTTATTTTTTTTAATATTTATTTATTTATTTTTGGCTGCATGGGTCTTCATTGCTGCGCAAGGGCTTTTCTCTAGTTGCGACGAGTGGGGGCTACTCTTCGTTGCAGTATGCAGGCTTCTCATTGCGGTGGCCTTTCTTGTTGCGGAGCACAGGCTCCAGGCGCGTGGGCTTCAGTAGTTGTGGCACATGGGCTCAGTAGTTGTGGCTCATGGGCTTAGCTGCTCCGTGGCATGTGGGCTCTTCCCAGACCAGGGATTGAACCCGTGTCCCCTGCATTGGCAGGAGGATTCTTAACCACTGCGCCACCAGGGAAGCCCTACAGATCTCTAAATTTATTGATTGATTACCTGTTTTTCTGGGGTTTTTTTTCCCCCTAGCTTTACTGACATGTAATTGACATATAACATTATGTAAGTTTAAGGTATACAATGTGATGATTTGATACACATATATGTTGTGGAATGTTTACCACAAGAAGGTTAGTTAACACACTGTTTACCTCACATAAATACCATTTTGTTGTTGCTACAGTGAAAACATTTAAAATCTACTCTCAAGTATACAATACAGTACTGTTAACTATAGCCATCATGCTATGTATGTTTTAGATACTGTATTTCCAATTCCAGAGTTTCCATTTGGCTCATATTTTACAATTTCTTTTAATTGATATTCTCTATTTAACAAGTTATTATTATCATACTTTGCTTTTGAAAATTGGGTATATAATTAACATGTAACATTATATTAGTTTTAGGTGTACAACAAAATGATTCAATATACACATATATTGCAAAATGATTACCACAATAAGTCCATCCATTACTACGCACGGCTCCAATTTTTTTTTCTCGTGATGAAAACTTAAATTTCTTTCTTTCTTTCTGGCTGCGTTGGTTCTTCGTTGCTGCGCACGGGCTTCTCATTGCAGTGGTTTCTCTTGTGGAGCACAGGCTCTAGGCGCACAGGCTTCGTAGTTGTGGCACTCAGGCTCAGCAGTTGTGGCACTCAGGCTCAGTAGTTGTGGCACTCAGGCTCAGCAGTTGTGGCTCTCAGGGTCTAGGGCTCAGGCTCAGTAGTTGTGGAACACAGGCTTAGTTGCTCTGCGGCATGTGGGATCTTCCCGAAGCAGGGCTCGAACCTGTGTCCCCTGCATTGGCAGGCGGATTCTTAACCACTGCGCCACCAGGGAAGTCCATGAAAACTTTTAAGACCTACTTTCAATTTTTAGAAATCTGATTTCAGTGTATGTAACGTGCACATATTTTTATTAAGTTTATCCTTAAGTATTTTATGTTCTTGGATGTTACCACGAACGTTGCTATATTTAAAATTTCATTTTCCATTTGTTCGTTGATGGTTTACGGATACAGAATTAATTTTTGCATATTGGCCATGTTTCCCGTGAACTTGCTAGAACCCTATCATGCCATTTAAAAATTATTTTCTAATCTGTATGACCCCCACTTTTTCTTCCCTTATTGTACTAGGTGGACTTCCAGTACAATGTTGAATAGATGTAGTAGACCTAATATCCATGCTTTGACCTTAGGGGGAAATGTTCAGTATTTTATGACTAAATACAATGTTAAAATTAGGTTTTTCATATATACAAGTTATCAGGTTGAGGAAGTTACCTTCTCCTAGTTTGTTTAGAGATTTTATCCTTAATGGGTGTTTAATTTTGTAAAATGCTTTTTCTGGATCTATTGAGATGATCATGTGATTTTTCTTCTTTGATCTGTTATTAAGTTGGAACTTAATAACACTGACTGATTTTGCATGTTAAAACAACCTTACATTTCTGAGATAAATCCAAATTGATTATGATTTATTACCCTTTTCATATATTGCTGGGTTCAATTTGATAATATTTTGTTACGGAATTTTACAAGTGCATGTGGGATATTGGCCAGCAGTTTCCTTTTCCTGTAATTTTTATTTTATTTTTGATATCATGGTAATGATGATCTCATATAATGAATTAGAAAGTTTTCCCTCCTCCTCTATTTTTTTGAAAGATTATTCCTTTCTAAAATATTCGATAGAATTCAGTACTGTGCAAGCCTATAGGTTTTTGTTTTTATTTTTTGGTGGTAAGGTTTTTAATCACCAATCCAGTTTATAAAGATATAAGGCTATTCAGATTTTCTATTTCTTTACAGTTTTGGTAATTTGTGTCTTTCAAGGAAATTATCTATTTCATCTAAGCTGTCAAATTTATTGGCATAAAATTGCTCACAACATCCTCTAATTAACTTTTGAATCTGTGTAGAAACTTTAGTGATATTTCTTTTTACAGTCTTGGTACTGGTGATTTGTGTCTTTTTTTTTTTTTTTTTGCAGTACGCGGGCCTCTCACTGTTGTGGCCTCTCCCGCTGAGAAGCACAGGCTCCGGACGCGCAGGCTCAGCGGCCACGGCTCACGGGCCCAGCCGCTCCACGGCATGTGGGATCTTCCCGGACCAGGGCGCGAACCCGTGTCCCCTGCATCGGCAGGCAGACTCTCAACCACTGCGCCACCAGGGAAGCCCCTGTGTCTTCTTTCTTGACTAATTTCGACAGAGGTCGATCAAGCTTATTGATTTTATTTCAAAGAAACAGCTTCTGGTTTCATGGATTTTTCTCTACTCTATGCCCATTTTTTATTTCATTGATTTCCACCATTATCTTTTTTATTTCCTTCCTTTTACTTATGTAGATTTATTTTTCTTTCTCTAGTTTTCAAAGGTGGAAGATTTGATTTTAAACCTTTCTTTTAAGATAAGCATCTACAGGATTTCACTGGTGGTACAGTGGTTAAGAATCCACCTGCCAATGCAGGGGACATGGGTTCGAGCCCTGGTCCGGGAAGATCCCATATGATGCACAGCAACTAAGCCCGTGTGCCACAACTGAGCCGGCGCTCTACAGCCCTCGAGCCACAACTGCTGAGCGCACGTGCCACAACTACTGAAGCCTGTGCGCCTAGAGCCGTGCTCCGCAACAAGAGAAGCCACCACAATGAGAAGCGTGCACACCGCAACGAAGAGTAGTCCCCGCTCACCGCAACTAGAGAAAGCCCGCGTGCAGCAACAAAACCCAACGCACCCAAAAATAAATAAAATAAAATAATTAAAAAACAAAAAAGTTAACCAGTTGTAACCTCAAAGAAAGCAATAAAATAAACAATGTGTACCCTGTGCTTGGACTGTCTTCTACTTTCCCTCATTCAAGCAATTCTAAAGAGCCCATCTCTTTCATGAGGCCTTTTTGAAAAACAGGAGGATCCACTGACTAATCCTGGCCACTCCCTGTGTAAACATCTTCTTCACCTTCCAATAGGCAACAATTTCCCTACATAATATTTAAATGTTATTTGATACATGTTATTACCAATAGATCCTTAGGCTGAATGTTTTTTATGTCTACCTTCTTATGCCTATTGGGTCTGTGACAGTAAACTCTGAAGGATGGAGGATTATGCTTTCTTTCTTTTATATTGTGACTGACACAAGACACTGTACTTTTAAAGAGTCATTTAATAAACACTCTCTATATTGATTACTCTAAGCTATGTTTAAGATTTTACATCTTTTTATAGCATCACCTGTTTATGTGTCTTTTGAATGATAGCTACTCGTGTCTTTTTGAAATGTAAGTAGTCCTATATTAGTATTTCCTACTGCACATTCACTGACTACAATTTTAAGTTTTCTTTTAAAAATCAAAACAGAATTTGAACCAAATTCTAAGATAAGTATCTTATTCTATTTCTAAATTTAAACATCTTTCCTCTATAAAACCAAAATGAAATTTGCTAAATATATTTAGTAGTCTGCATTAAAAGCTAGTATAGGCAGGACACAAGAGGCTATGACTTACCCTTCTAAAACATAAAATACTTACGCATCTGTAGTCTTTGTACACCCATTGAGATTCAGTACTTCAATGTTCCTACAGTTTTGTGCAAAGGTCCTTTACAGGAAAGAAAGTGAAGGGTTTGAGGTGAAACGGGCACAATTCTCGGCATTAAAAAAATAACAGAAGATACCAATAGTGGTAATAATGGATATTACTGGTACAAAATGGTACAAAAAGTTGTTCACAATTACGAATAAATTACTTTTCAACCATAAACTTTTAAACATCAATCTTTTTGTCAACCAAAGTTAAAATTATCCTAACTTCGAGTAAGCAAACTTAAAAAAATTTACTCAAAGCTCCAAACGAACCATTTATAATATGGGGAATCTGGCTTTTTGGGGGGAGCACTTGTTCTTGTTTTATTCTCAAAACCACACATTCCACTACTGGATATTTGTGTTATAAGCAGTGAACGTGTATTTGGGTTCAGAATAGCTTAGGAATATGAAAACTATTCCAGCCTTTTCTGGGTGAGACAGTGCTGTGTTTGGTGCTGTTCTTCACTTCAGTCAAGAAGATGAGTTAATCGATAGCTATGTTTTTACCTTAATGCATTGTCTCCTACTCCGAGACACCCACGAAGACTTAGCTTTCGTAAAAAGCCCCCACACCTTTTTGAAATATTCTCCACTACCCGGCCCTGTAAAAAAAGAAGACAGGTATACAAAGGTAAGCCACCACATCGTTTCTGAAAAGACCACATCCTCATTTTTAAGAGACTTCTACTCGTTTTAAAGACCTAATTAAATCAATATGAAAATTTCAACTTACTGGGAGAAAGCTTTCCTGATTAACCCATCTACTTGAAACATACCTAAACCCTATATTGTTATTTACTTTGTTCCTCTTGTAAGATACCCTGCATTTGAGGAAATGGTGCTCTGTAGTTCTCTTATGCCACTACATCAATGTAGATTCCCCTCCTGCAGCCACAGGACATTAACTCTCTCTATTATTTCTGTGTATTTACTATAGTGCTCTAAATACAGCAGAGACTCAATGAACACTTCACAAAAGCTTGCTGAATGGTTTTGTAGGCCAGGCTGCTTTAAATATTTACATCCATGAAGATCAGAGAATTGTGAAAAACAGAAAAATCCAGCACGTCGGTGGGTATCATTTTAAAAGTACTTTATGGGACTTCCCTGGCAGTCCAATGGTTAAGACTTCGCTTTCCAATGCAAGGGGTGTGGGTTTGATCCCTGGTTGGGGAGCTAAGATCCCATATGCCTCGTGGCCAAAAAACCAAAACATAAAACAGAAGCAATATGGTAACAAATTCAATAAAGACTTTAAAAATGGTCCACATCAAAAAGAAAGTCTTTAAAAAACATATTAAAAAATAAAAGTACTGGGCTTCCCTGGTGGCGCAGTGGTTGAGAGGCCGCCTGCTGATGCAGGGGACACGGGTTCGCGCCCCGGTCCGGGAAGATCCCACATGCCGCGGAGCGCCTGGGCCCGTGAGCCGTGGCTGCTGAGCCTGCGTGTCCGGAGCCTGTGCTCCGCAACGGGAGAAGCCACAACAGTGAGAGGCCCGCGTACCGCAAAAAAGAAATAATAATAAAATAAAATAAAAGTACTTTATGAAGATAATATAAAGTTCATGTGAGGTTTTTTTAACTTCTTACATGGATTCTCAAGACCACTAAGTTCCACTAGAACTCAAAAAAAAAACAAACCCAACAGAAAAAATAGCTACATCTAAATCTAATTTAATCCTTATAACACAGTGAGGAAGCTATTACTTCCACTCTCCAGATGAGAAAACCAAGGACTACAGAGCTCAAATTCAGGTTAAAATAATTTAAGCTTAAGCCATTCTTCTCCATTTTAGAGAAAATAGGCAATACTAAGAGATAAAATATGGGGGAGAAGTGAGAAGGGAAAAAATCTCTCCCCAATAAAAGTAATCCAATTCATTCTCTACAAAAACTATCTATAGGCTCCCCCAGAACCCAGAATGCTCATCAAGAAGAATTTATGCAGATATCATGCTCCAGTAAATTAACTCCACTTATTTTTAAATAAACAAATATGAAAAGACTTCCTTAAAAAGAGCAAACAAAGGTTCACATTTCCACCACAAAAATAAAAACAAAAATGAGTCCTATTAAAACTAAATAACTCAGTATTATTTCAGTAAAATAATTCTGCTCATTCTCAAAAACTGAACCAGTTCTTGGGAAAATTGCAAGCTCCCATGAAGTTCAGATGCGCTGAAATGAACAGTCTCTCTCTCCTGGGAAAGGAGATTTATGTGGTTGGGGCTAATCTGTCCTATATGCTGCAATTACATTCTAACGAGAGAGATGGGGCCACACACCACGCAGTCATACCTCGATATCCCTCTGGAAATCAAACAGGTCAATTCGCTGCCAGTTACTGCCATCCAGAGCCAGAACATTCCAGGCCTATTTTGAAGAAGAAGAGACAGAATGAACAGAAGCTGAAATGAAGGGGAAAAGCTAGCAAAATTCAAGTTCACAATTCAACCTACTAATGATTGAAATTGACCAAAAAATTTCTTAGCACCTCCACCATTAACTCCCCAAAAGTCAGTCTTATTTCTGATTCATACTTTATTCTCCAAGTAGATTATCTCATAAATGAGTGGGTACAGAAATTAGTAGCTACGAAAGATCTTACATTAGCGGGCTGGGGAAAGAACAGGTTGTGATAAGTATCACAGCCGGAAACTGTTTTCTAACTTGAGTTTCCAATCTCAAAATGAGATAATCCAGCTAATGAAAAGCAAGTCTGTTACTCTATCCCTCAACTAGGAACGAGGTGAGTGTGAAACCAAAGAAAGAAGATGGCACTCTGAATGTAGTGTGTTCAATACATATGCCATGTTCAATAAAAATATGCTATTCATAGCATCACTTGTTTGGACCCAAAACTGTGATATGGTGACCTGGGATTTACAAAAGACACTATCATTTCTCAGTATACATGACAGAGACTTAATGCTTTCCTCATTACCAATTTGCTCACTCAGGCATGTTTTTCAATTGGTCATCTTTTCCTTCAACTTGATTCAGTGGTAATTTTAAACACTGAAAGTTTTAAGACTTCTCATACATTTCTTTAATTACCTAAAGGGAGGCAAGAAAGCTTCCAAGATTTTCAACCTTTCAGGATAAGGTGAAAAATGACTCCACTAAGAGTTAACCTTTTGCGGATCGTTCTGTATTTTAATCAGAAAGCCTTTAAACGTTTTCCCTACTAAATTTAAAGTGTAAACAAAAGTCTTAACACTGTTAAGTTATAAACTTAGAATATTATCTCTTACTACAACAATTCAAAACACAGATTCGATACTGAAATTCTAAAATGGAAATTAAAGATACACTTATAAGCCCCAGGTAACTATCACACAATCAGTAAGAAAGATGTCAGGGGTATGAGGGTTAACAAAGTTATTATTATAGAAATCTTTAAGGTTTTCTCAGGATTTCGATGTTACTTTTCTTTTTGTGGCTTCATATTTTTCCAACAGTTTCTTAAATGGCTCCATGGGAGACAAGAGATAAAACCTTTAAAGATCATATGTTTACTAGATTCTTAGGCTAACTCTATCTCTGATTTGATACTTCTCATTTCCTTATACTATTTTCTTCAGCAAGCAGGACACATGCTAAAGTGAGACTAAAATTAGGAATGACAGGTTCCTCTCTAGAGTTTTTGTTGTTGTTGTTTTTTTTTAAAGCAAATTAACTAAATACTTCAAGTACAGAGAATAACAGGCTAACTACCGATGTTCCAATTGTACAGATGTAATGAAAATTGGCATTCTGCTTCCTTTTAAGTTAAAACACATTAAGAAGGAAGAGGAACCTGAACATGAAAACAACAATTAAAACTCACTCAAATCAACATTCTTGAGATGAGACTCTGCAACCAAACAGGTTAAGACACTGGTCTGGGAATTTTGTTTCTCAATGATGACCTCAGCTTCATATGGAGACAAAAAAGAAACCCCACTCATTTGTACCAGCCATGACTAAGGCAACCACTCAGGTACCAGGAACAGAACTGTCATGAATAGAAATCATCAAAATATGCCTGATTGTTTCTTAAATAGCTGAGATACAGATTTAGTATGGCTTTTAGGATGTAGAAATTACATTAAAGTTAGCAAGATGAGGTGGATTTTCTATGGCAAGTTTTGTGGGGGTTTTTTTTGAAGGAAATTGGTGATGGAAATTTGAAGGAAAACCTGGGTCCACTTAACAGAGGTAAACACAATACTCTGATGCTGAGTATTGTGATATAACCATATTACATACTCAGCACCTAGGACTATACCTGGTACATAGTAGGTTCTCAATAAGTATTTGTTAAACATCAAAAAGCCATTATCCAGTTTATAAAAAGATGATAACTGTACGTACTCATTCATTTTATTAATTATTATATATCTGTATTACAAAAGAGACTATGAATGATTCATAAAGCAATTTTCCCACAACAGAGATTCTATTCTTAATATTAGGGGCAGCAATAAGATTATGTCTCACTGTTTTGTCATAGTAATGTCAATTGACAAAAATGGATAAGTAAGAGTAATGCAGAAACTGACTCTGAGAATGGAATTTGGTTTGCTCTACAATTTCTTAAAAATTAAATTCTAGCTATAACCTTTTGAGAAAAAAAATATAGGGAGATATCAAGAGCCTTCCATGTATGTACATAAAATGAATAAGGGAAACATAATGAAATACTATATTATTACAGTTCTGAGTAAAGCCTATTCTTTTAATTTGCATGTTTAGTGCTTTTTCCTTGAAAATGTTTCTTCTGTTTGTATTACACAAATAGTCAAGAATTTCAAAAAATTAAAGTTAGAGATAGTACATATAGTAGAATTCCACTGTAGAATTAACATGGGTTTGGGTATCCCATGGGTGAAACCACAACCTTGGAAACATAACATACAACTACCATCTGAAGTAAATAGTCGGCCTACTACAGAAGCTGATTATCATTAATGTCAGGAAGGGATGCTCTTGTAATCATGTCAGCCATTCTTACCCTGGAGACCTGAGCACAGCGACACAAGGTTACAACATCCAGAAAAGAAAATATCCTAAAAAGAGACGGAGAAAAACTTTATTATATGATGAATTACTTTCTCTTGATTTTTCCTTATAAATAATTGGCGATGTTAACACATGCACAAAAGGGCAGATGTTCTTTAAACAATAACACAAAAAGCTGGGGCAATTTACAATACTGCCCATAAAAATGTAGGGGGAAAAGGTAATCTTTTACTTGATAATGTACGTGTAAGTACCATAACGAGTTCATTTATTCACATCAAGGGATGATAAAATATTTCTGATACTTTTTAAAGTAAAAAACCAATTTCCACATTCTGGTTATCAAAAGAAACAGGCTAGGGGATGGTTATGTTTATAAAGAATTTTACAGCTATGAAGGAAAAAAGATAAAATATTGGTAAAACCTAAAACTGAGCAACTATAAAATGTTAAATCTCTATATATTTAATTCCAATTTGGGAAATTATAAAACTCAGTTAACACATCAATGTCAGGACACACCACCTAAAATTCTTCTCAGTCTTAGAGAGGCTAAATATTTATTTTGTAGCGTTATTACTTGAAATAATTAATTTGCCTAAAGGACGATAACTCTCTATACCATAAACCACCTGTAAAAACAGCTCAGAGCATCCTGGGAATAAAGTGAATGGGTTACTTGTGCCTACAGTTCTCCTTACTCATGAATGCCCTTAAAGATCATTTTGATCTGAATAACAAGTAAAGCTCTTGTGCAGGTGGCAAAAGGTACAACATAGCGTGTACTTTAAAGACGATATTCCTTGAGATAGCTGGAGTGTTACAAAATGGAGGTCAGGAAGCATTAATCTGGAGACGAATGAAAGCTACACTTTCTTTTCCGTTATTACTCTGAGTTAGCTTAATAGAGCAAAACTTTGTTATTTAGTGATTAGAGGCTGTCAATCACATTTTAGAACTTGGAATAAACTGAGTTAATAATTACATCAGACAAAGTTATATGCATTTTGTAAATAAAGTTTTTTGAAACTCTTTAAAATTTGGGTAATATACATAACATTAAACTTACCATTTAACCACTTTTAAGGGTATAGTTCAGGAGCATTTAAGTACATTCACACTGTTGTGCCACCACCACCACCATCCATCTCTAGAACTTTCTCATCTTCCCAAACTGAAACTCTGGACACAGTAAACAATGACTCCCCATTTCCCTCTCCCCCAGCCGCTGGCAACCATCACTCTACTTTCATTCTTTACGAATTTGGCTACTCTAGGTACTTCATATGAGTGGAATCACGGTATTTGCCCTTTTGTGATGGGCTTATTTCATTTAGCACCAATGTCTTCAAGGTCCATCCATGTTGTAGCATGCAGTATCAGAATTTCCTTCCTTTTTAAAGCTGTATACCACATTTTCTACATCTGTCCATAGACGGAAACGTTGAAACTTTCTTGTTCCCCTGAGGCGGACTTGCTACCACCCTGATGGCTCTCTTTAATAAAATAAATTTCAAATGGCGGAGGAGGAACCAAGTTGGTGGAGTAGAAGGACGTGCTCTCACTCCCTCTTGCAAGAACACCAGAATCACAACTAGCTGCTGGACAATCATCAACAGGAAGACACTGGAACTCACCAAAAAAGATACCCCATATGCGAAGACAAAGGAGAAGCTACAATGAGACGGTAGGAGGGGTGCAATCACAGTAAAATCAAATCCCATAACTGCTGGGTGGGTGACTCACAGACTGGAGAACACTTATACCACAGAAATCCACCCACTGGACTGAAGGTTCTGAGCCCCACGTCAGGCTTCCCAACCTCGGGGTCCGGCAACGGGAGGAGGAATTCCTAGAGAATCAGACTTTGAAGGCTAGTGGGAATTGATTGCAGGACTTCGACAGGACTGGGAGAAACAGAGACTCCACTCTTGGAGGGCACATACAAAGTAGTGTGCGCACTGGGACCTAGGGGAAGGAGCAGTGACCCCAGGGGAGACTGAACCTGACCTACCTGCTAGTGTTGGAGGGTCTCCTGCAGAGGCAAGGGGGTGGCTGTGGCTCACCGTGGGGACAAGGACACTGGCAGCAGAAGTTCTGGTAAGTACTCCTTGGCGTGAGCCCTCCCGGAGTCCGCCATTAGCCCCACCAAACAGCCCAGGTAGGCTCCAGTGTTGGGTTGCCTCAGGCCAAACAAGCAACAGGGAGGGAACCCAGCCCCACCCATCAACAGTCAAGTGGATTAAAGCTTTACTGAGCTCTGCCCACCAGAGCAACAGTCAGCTCTACCCACCACCAGTCCCTCCCATCAGGGAACCTGCACAAGCCTCTTAGATAGCCTCATCCACCAGAGGGCAGACAGCAGAAGCAAGAAGACTACAATCCTGCAGCCTGTGGAACAAAAACCACATTCACAGAAAGAAAGACAAGATGAAAAGGCAGGGAGCTATGTACCAGATGAAGGAACAAGATAAAACCCCAGAAAAACAACTAAATGAAGTGGAGATAGGCAAACCTTCCAGAAAAAGAATTCAGAAAAATGACAGTGAAGATGATCCAGGACCTCGGAAAAAGAATGGAGGCAAAGATCAAGAAGATGCAAGAAATGTTTAACAAAGACCTAGAAGAAGTAAAGAACAAACAAACAGAGATGAACAATACAATAACTGATATGAAAACTACACTAGAAGGAATCAATAGCAGAATAACTGAGGCAGAAGAACAGATAAGTGACCTGGAAGACAGAATGGTGGAATTCACTGCTGCGGAACAGAATAAAGAAAAAAGCATTAAAAGAAATGAAGACAGCCTAAGAGACCTCTGGGACAACATTAAACGTCAACAACATTTACATTATAGGGGTCCCAGAAGGAGAAGAGAGAGAGAAAGGACCCGAGAAAATATTTGAAGAGATTATAGTCAAAAACTTCCCTAACATGGGAAAGGAAATAGCCACCCAAGTCCAGGAAGCGCAGCGAGTCCCATATAGGATAAACCCAAGGAGAAACACGCCAAGACACGTAGTAATCAAATTGGCAAAAATTAAAGACAAAGAAAAATTACTGAAAGCAGCGAGGGAAAAATGACAACATACAAGGGAACTCCCATAAGGTTAACAGCTGATTTCTCAGCAGAAACTCTACAAGCCAGAAGGGAGTGGCAAGATATACTTAAACTGATGAAAGGGAAGAACCTACAACCAAGATTACTCTACCCAGCAAGGATCTCATTCAGGTTCGATGGAGAAATCAAAAGCTTTACAGACAAGCAAAAGCTAAGAGAATTCAGCACCACCAAACCAGCTCTACAACAAATTTGCTAAAGGAACTTCTCTAAGCGGGAAACACAAGAGAAGAAAAGGACCTACAAAAACAAACCCAAAACAATTAAGAAAATGGTCATAGGAACATACATATCGATAATTACCTTAAACGTGAATGGATTAAATGCTCCAACCGAAAGACACAGGTTTGCTGAATGGATACAAAAACAAGACCCATATATATGCTGTCTACAAAAGACCCACTTCAGACCTAGGGACACATACAGAAAAAGTGAGGGGATGGAAAAAGATATTCCATGCAAATGGAAATCAAAAGAAAGCTGGAGTAGCTATATTCATATCAAATAAAATAGACTTTAAAATAAAGAATGTTACAAGAGACAAGGAAGGACACTACCTAATGATCAAGGGATCAATCCAAGAAGAAGATATAACAATTATAAAAATATATGCACCCAACATAGGAGCACCTCAATACATAAGGCAACTGCTAACAGCTATAAAAGAGGAAATCGAAAGTAACACAATAATAGTGGGGGACTTTAACACCTCACTTACACCAATGGACAGATCATCCAAAATGAAAATACATAAGGAAACACAAGCTTTAAATGACACAATAGATCAGATAGATTTAACTGATATTTATAGGACATTCCATCCAAAAACAGCAGATTACACTTTCTTCTCAAGTGCGCACGGAACATTCTCCAGGATAGATCACATCTTGGGTCACAAATCAAGCCTCAGTAAATTTAAGAAAACTGAAATCATATCAAGCATCTTTTCTGACCACAATGCTATGAGATTAGAAATGAATTACAGGGAAAAAAATGTAAACAACACAAACACATGGAGGCTAAACAATACATTACTAAATAACCAAGAAATCACTGAAGAAATCAAAGAGGAAATCAAAAAATACCTAGAGACAAATGACAACGAAAACACGACGATCCAAAACCTATGAGATGCAGCAAAAGCAGTTCTAAGAGGGAAGTTTATAGCTATACAAGCCTACCTCAAGAAACAAGAAAAATCTCAAATACACAATCTAACCTTACACCTAAAGGAACTAGAGAAAGAAGAACAAACAGGACCCAAAGTTAGCAGAAGGAAAGAAATCAAAGATCAGAGCAGAAATAAATGAAATACAAACAAAGGAAACAATAGCAAAGATCAATAAAACTAAAAGCTGGTTCTTTGAGAAGATAAACAAAATTGATAAACCATTAGCCAGACTCATCAAGAGGGAGAGGACTCAAATCAATAAAATTAGAAATGAAAAAGGAGAAGTTATAACAGACACTGAAGAAATACAAAGCATCCTAAGAGACTACTACAAGCAACTCTATGCCAATAAAATGGACAACCTGGAAGAAATGGACAAATTCTTAGAAAGGTATATATAACCTTCCAAGACTGAACCAGGAAGAAATAGAAAATATGAACAGACCAATCACAAGTAATGAAATTGAAACTGTGATTAAAAATCTTCTAACAAGCAGAAAGTCCAGGACGAGATGGCTTCACAGGTGAATTTTATCAAACATTTAGAGAAGAGCTAACACCCATCCTTCTCAAACTCTTCCAAAAAATTGCAGAGGAAGGGGCTTCCCTGGTGGCACAGTGGTTGAGAGTCCGCCTGCCGATGTAGGGGACCCGGGTTCGTGCCCCAGTCCGGGAAGATCCCACATGTCGCAAAGCAGCTGGGCCCGTGAGCCATGGCTGCTGAGCCTACGCGTCCGGAGCCTGTGCTCCGCAACGGGAGAGGCCACAACAGTGAGAGGCCCGTGTACCGCAAAAAAAAAAAAAAAGTTGCAGAGGAAGGAACACTCCCAAACTCATTCTCTGAGGCCATCATCACCCTGATACCAAAACGAGACAAAGGTACTACAAAAAAAGAAAATTACAGACCAATATCACTGATCAATATAGATAAAAAAATCCTCAAAATACTAGCAAACAGAATCCAGCAACACATTAAAAGGATCATACACCATGACCAAGTGGGATTTATCCCAGGAATGCAAGGATTCTTCAATATATGCAAATCAATCAATGTGATACACCATATTAACAAACTGAAGAATAAAAACCATATGATCATCTCAATAGATGCAGAAAAAGCTTTTGACAAAACTCAACACCCATTTATGATAAAAACTCTCCAGAAAGTGGCCATAGAGGGAACCTACCTCAACATAATAAAGGCCATATATGACAAACCCACAGCAAACATCATTCTCAATGGTGAAAAACTGAAAGCATTTCCTCTAAGATCAGGAACAAGACAAGGATGTCCACTCTCACCACTATTATTCAACATAGTTTTGGAAGTCCTAGCCACGGAAACCAGAGAAAAAAAGAAATAAAAGGAATACAAATTGGAAAAGAAGAAGTAAAACTGTCACTGTTTGCAGATGACATGATACTATACATAGAGCATCCTAAAGATGCCACCAGAAAACTAATAGAGGTAATCAATGAATTTGGTAAAGTTGCAGGATACAAAATTAATGCACAGAAATCTCCTGCATTCCTATACACTAATCATGAAAAATCTGAAAGAGAAATTAAACACTCCCATTTACCACTGCAACAAAAAGAATAAAATACCTAGAAATAAACCTACCTATGAAGACAAAAGACCTGTATGCAGAAGACTATAAGACACTGATGAAAGAAATTGAAGATGATACCAACAGATGGAGAGATATACCATGTTCTTGTATTGAAAGAATCAATATTGTGAAAATGACTATACTACCCAAAGCAATCTACAGATTCAATGCAATCCCTGTCAAATTACCAATGGCATTTTTTACAGACCTAGAACAAAAAATCTTAAAATTTGTATGGAGATACAAAAGACCCCGAATAGCCAAAGCAGTCTTGAGGGAAAAAAAACGGAGCTGGAGGAATCAGACTCCCTGACTTCAGACTATACTACAAAGCTACAGTAATCAAGACAATATCGTACTGGCACAAAAAGAGAAACATAGATCAATGGAACAAGATAGAAAGCTCAGAGATAAACCCATGCACCTATGGTCAACAAATCTATGACAAAGGAGGCAAGAATATACAATGGAGAAAAGACAGTCTCTTCAATAAGTGGTGATGGGAAAACTGTAAAAGAATGATATTAGAACACTCCCTAACACCATACACAAAAATAAACTCAAAATGGATTCGAGACCTAAATTTAAGACCAGATACTATAAAACTCTTAGAGGAAAACATAGGAAGAACACTCTGACATAAATCACAGGAAGATCTTTTTTGATCCACCTCCTAGAGTAATGGAAATAAAAACAAAAATAAACAAATGAAACCTAATGAAACTTCAAAGCTTTTGCACAGCAAAGGAAACCACAAACAAGACAAAAAGACAACCCTCAGAATGGGAGAAAATATTTGCAAACGAATCAACGGACAAAGGATTAATATCCAAAATATATAAACAGCTCATCCAGCTCAATATTAAAGAAACAAACAACCCAATCCAACAATGGATTTAGGCAGAAGACCTAAACAGACATTTCTCCAAAGAAGATATACAGATGGCCAAGAAGAACATGAAAAGCTGCTCAACATCACTAATTATTAGAGAATTGCAAATCAAAACTACAATGATGTATCAATTCACACCAGTTAGAATTGGCATCATCGGAAAATCTACAAACAACAAATGCTGGAGAGGGTGTGGAGAAAAGGGAACCCTCTTGCACTGTTGGTGGGAATGTAAATTGATACAGCCACTATGGAGAACAGTATGGAGGTTCCTTAAAAAACTAAAAATAGAATTAACATATGATCCAGCAATCCCACTACTGGGCATATACCCAGAGAAAACCATAATTCAAAAAGACACATGCACCCCAATGTTCACTGCAGCACTATTTACAATAGCCAGGTCATGGAAGCAACCTAAATGCCCATCGACAGACGAATGGATAAAGAAGTCGTGGTACATCTATACAATGGAATATTACTCAGCCATAAAAAGGAACGAAATTGAGTCATTTGTTGAGACGTGGATGGATCTAGAGACTGTCATACAGAGTGAAGTAAGTCAGAAAGAGAAAAACAAATATTATATATTAACGCATGTATGTGGAACCTAGAAAAATGGTACAGATGAACCAGTTTGCAGGGCAGAAGTTGAGACACAGATGTAGAGAACAAACGTATGGACACCAAGGGGGGAAAACCACGGGGGGGGGGGGTGGGTATGGTGGTATGCTGAACTGGGCGATTGGGATTGACATGTATACACAGATGTGTATAAAATTGATGACTAATAAGAACCTGTTGTATAAAAAAATAAAATAAAATTCAATAAATAAATAAAATAAATTTCCCACCTTTTAAAATACTGATTACAAATCATTCCCAAATAAATATATATACCCCCAGGTACCTCAATTCCTAAAACAGTAAGTTTATCTAATGCAACAAACCTTCTTACACTGCTTAAATGCTGCTGCTTTTTCCTGTCATCCACTATATACTGCCTTTATGTGGAGCTTCATGGTCTAAAGATCCTGCTTCTGCCAAATTACCACTAATCCCTGAGCAATCTGTATAAATATAATATTACACATGGCGGGGGCACAGGAGAGAAATTTTAGATAACGATCCTAGTTAGACTTTAGTAAACTTTCAACAGATAGATTCTTTACAAAATAAAGATGGACATGAAACCTCAGGCTATAGATCAAATGCAGACCTAGGAGACTCTCTGAAGCACATGCCCCAACAATCATAATTTCATTCTTAGAATGTACTGCCTGGGGTACTTAATGTCAAAATTCCCATAAGTTGGCTTTTCACCTGGATTTGACATTATGATACATTAAAAAGAGAGAGAGAAGACAAATACAGTCGCTGTGCTCCTCTATCAAGCAATAAGAGCTTGGACTCTCCACTCCTGATTTGGCTCCCTGGTATGTGATAAGCCTCTGTGCTTAAATCCCTTCTACCACTCCACAAGCAGTCTGTCTAAATGTCTGCTATTATTTAGTAGCTTCTGACTTCTATTTATTCTACGTACTTGACAATAGAGACAATTACCTTTAGAAACCCAAATATAAGGATTGACGGGATAAGCTGCCAGAGTTTTAGTTACAGTGATTGGGGGGGTGGGGGTGGGGATGGAGGATAGACAGGAGGAGGTTCACAGTGACCATTTATTCTTCTAAATATGGTAACATTAACTTAAATAAAAAACATCACTATAAGTATGTATTTGTAGGATAAATCAAGGGGAAACGACAGTGACATTTCTATATGATAGGCCAGAACAATAAAACATTATACTTAGAACGTTCCTGCTTTTCATCATCTTCAGGCTTGGTACCTTACACTTTAACCCTTTACATAATTCCTTCTTGAGGACACCTATTATCCATAACCAGAATGGTTATGATCAAAGAGATAAGAAAACTGACGCAGAATGAAAGGTCTGTTATTGTTGAAGGATCCTGCTTGACTGCTTCAATAAAAGTCCTCCTCCTTCTCTTATCAATAGATTGTTGAAAAACCGGCCTAGCTTTGAGGCAAAGTGGGCCTCACCTTCCCCACTCACACAAAAAGACTTTGGCCAGGTCTCTGAGACATTATGTGGAAGAAGATGGGGTCTGGTTATAAATAAATCTATTGCTGTATAAAGAAAGAAAGAAAGAAAGAAAAAAAAAACCAAACCCTTAATACTAGATTCTTGGAGAACATGGAGCTGGCTGCTAAAGTAAATACCGAGAGTAGATTTGGGGATATGGTTACCCATGGTATGGTTCTGCAAAAGAAGATTTACTCCCAACTTCCTTTGGCTTGACAGTCTTATGACAAAAGTCCCAAACCTTCTTGAGCAATACCTCTTAATATAGTTCTGTTTATTAAATAAATTTAAAAAGCATAGCATGATCCTGGAGAAGGTATAACAAAATCAGTAACTCCATTCATATCATGGGGATATCTATGGGTACGACTCTTTTGGAGAGTAGTTCAATAGTACCCATTAAAATAAAAAACACAGGGCTTCGCTGGGGGTGCAGAGGTTAAGAATCCGCCTGCCAGGGCTTCCCTGGCGGCGCAGTGGTTGAGAATCTGCCGGCCAATGCAGGCGACATGGGTTCGAGCCCTGGTCTGGGAAGATCCCCTATGCCGCGGAGCAACTGGGCCCGTGAGCCACAACTACTGAGCCTGCGCGTCTGGAGCCTGTGCTCCGCAACAAGAGAGGCCGCGACAGTGAGAGGCCCACGCACCACGATGAAGAGTGGCCCCCGCTCGCTGCAACTAGAGAAAGCCCTCGCACAGAAACGAAGATCCAACACAGCCATAAATAAATAAATAGGTAAATAAGTAAAGAAAGAAAGAAAGAATCCGCCTGCCAATGCAGGGGACACAGGTTCGAGCCCTGGTTTGGGAAGATCCCACGTGCCGCGGAGCAACTAAGCCCGTGCACCACAACTACTGAGCCTGCGCTCTAGAGCCCGCGAGCCACAACTACCGAACCCGCACGATACAACTACTGAAGTCCACGTGCCTAGAGCCCGTGCTCCGCAATAGGGAAGCCACCACGATAAGAAGCCCGCGCACTGCAACGAATAGTAGCCCCTGCTAGCCGCAACTCGAGAAAGCCCGCGCACAGCAACGAAGACCCAACACAGCCAAAAATAAAATAAAATTCAAAAATAAATAAAATAAAAAACACAGACACTACATCCTGTAGAAGCAAAAGTATGAGTAAAGGTAGTTATCAGAATGTTTATGGCAGCATTATTTGAAATATCAAAAAGTTCGAAAATGACCTTAACATACATCAATTAAAAAATGCTTAAATATATTATGGTACAAAAAAAAATTTGCACTTTGCAGCCATTTAAAAGAATGAGACAGAGCTACATGAACGGACCTAAAAAGATGTCAATGATTATTAAATGACAGAAACAAAAACAAGTTGTAGAACAGTTATTATATGTTTTCATTTTTGAAAAATATAATAGGTACACATGAACACATGCATGTAAGCATTGTGCATATTATATATCTAAATATAAGAGGATATATGTTAGCTTTGTGGGGAAAAGAGGCTTTTTGTGGGGGGGGTGTTGAGAAAGCAGGAACAAGGAAGCCATTTGTTTACGATTTTTCATTTTTTTTAAAAAGTGCTGGGCTCATGAGTGATTTATATTTTATTTGTTAAAAAAAATTTTAAGGCACTGGATGCAGATCTTTGGCCACATGAGTGTTAAAGCCTGCTCCGAATGTAGAATTCTGATACTTGTCTACTGTCTGACAGAAACTATACTATATTTTCAAAGTTGCAAACCTATTCCTCATGAGACCATCAGTTTGCAGGACTTGTTCATTAAAACTATACGCTAGGGCTTCCCTGGTGGCGCAGTGGTTGAGAGTCCGCCGGCTTATGCAGGGGACACGGGTTCGTGCCCCGGTCCGGGAAGATCCCACATGCTGCGGAGCGGTTGGGCCCGTGAGCCATGACCGCTGAGCCTGCGCGTCCGGAGCCTGTGCTCCGCAATGGGGGAGGCCACAACAGAGAGAGGCCCGCGTACCGCAAAAAAAAACCAACAACGATATGCTAGTGTCTTCATTAGCAGACTACAGATGTAGGTTTGCTACGCTCCTGTTTTACTGGGATGTATCATCTTAGTTGTAGTGGCTGGACACTCAACTAAAAATGGGTGGTCTACTACTATGGGAGGGAAATGGAACATGAGTAAAGTCTCTGCCTCCAAAGAAGCAAAAATGCAGATATGCCACGTGGAAAAAAAAAAAAAAAGAATCCTGTGGAATATAATTTACATTCTAGGAAAGGGAAAATGTGTTTCTCATCATTGGCATTCTTGAAAATGCTCCTGACATATGGATGAGTGAAAAACACAGGTTGAATAAGAGCATGATGCCATTTAAGACAACTGATAAGAGGACTTCAGGTATAATTATGACATTGTAATTAACCATGATCTTGTGAAGAATTCTGCCAAAAGCAACGTATGCTACCTGTAGCTATAATGGACTTATTTGAGTTTGACTCTTTAGACAAGAATGAGTTGTTATATATTAAGTTATAAAAGTTCTCTGTACTTGCTTAGTTATTAATGTGAACACAAAGATAACATCTTCCATATTACTAACTGAATCAAAGCTGGTACACATAATCTGCTACATCAGATAATCTTCAACCTCCTACTGTGCTTTGGTCCCCCATTCCTTTTAAACTTGAACATCAATGCAAAATCACTCTTAAATAAACCAGATGCACAACCCTGGCCATAAAGGAGAGAAAACTACGTCTCCTACTCACTTTTGAAATGACCTTATTTCAAATAAGAAAATACGAAGAGGAGACACATCAGACAATTGGTCTTGTTATCCAGTTACTTACAGTTAACTGTTATTATTTTTTTTAATTTTAATTTATTTATTTCATTTTATTTTTGGCTGTGTTGGGTCTTCGTTGCTGGGTGCAGGCTCTCTCTAGTTGCGGCGAGGCAGGGCTACTCTTCGTTGCGGTGCACGGGCTTCTCATTGGTGGCTTCTCTTGTTGCGGAGCATGGGCTCTAGGAGCACAGGCTTCAGTAGTTGTGGCACGTGGGCTCAGCAGTTGTGGCTCGTGGCCTCTAGAGCGCAGGCTCAGTAGTTGTGGCACACAGGTTTAGTTGCTCCACAGCACGTGGGGTCTTCCTGGACCAGGGCTCCCACCCCTGTCCCCTGCGTTGGCAGGCGGATTCTTAACCACTGTGCCACCAGGGAAGTCCTTAACTATTATTTTAACCAAGGTTATATTCAGCAGAAATTATGCAAACCTAATCTATCCATATCTGGTAATCCCATGTACAAGATGTGACCATATGAAATCTGTGACTGATTTAGCCATGGAATTTTAACTACCAAATCTAAGTAAACTCCCATTTGAGAAATTTCTCTTAGAAACCAGTGCTAGGAAGCACTCTGTTTTTATGGAATAATATGTATTTTTCTTCTTTTCTGTTAAGAATGACATTTCATTTATGCTATCAAGGAGTTTAAAGCTAAATTTGAGATCCATCTATAGCAACTACGTAGGCTCGTACAAGGGTGCATCTGTTTACTTTCTGGCTATGGTTTTCTACTTTTCTTTACATTTCTCATGATTCTGATTATTTATTTGTATTTATTATATTTGCTCCTGATCTAAGCTACCCCAGATGCTCTGGAGACAAATTAAATAAAGTAAATAAAAATCAAATAGGTTTCAGTTATAGCTGACATACTGATTTACATATATTAGATTAAGATACACATGAAATATTGCTAACTCATAAGACATCAATCACCTTAATATAAAATATTTAAGCCAAGAGAGAATATGTAAGAGTACAATTGTCTGGACGTATGGCCAAACCTCAACATCTACCATGTACAGCTCTTTTCTAAAGAGTTCCACATCAACTACCAGGTGATGATGCCAAGCTGGTATCTGGCTGAACCTGGTTGGACACCCGACCCAAAGGCTGCCCATCTACAGGACAACCACTAGGCTATATATGATGTTTTGGCCCCAAAGCTCTTTATTTCAGTGTCTGAGAGGCCTTGTGTTTCCTTCTGGTTTCCTTATTTCCCACGGGTACTGGTAAATCCAAAAGAGCTAAATATAATACAGTGTCTCATGGCTTTAGTTACTATACATATGTTGATGACTTCTAAATCATGCTGCTAAGCTTTAGACTTGTATATACATCTGCCTTTTGACAGCTCTACTTTGATATTTTCAATTATCAAAACTGAACTATTTTCATTGTTTTCCTCCCATTAGTCCTGTTTCTCCGCCTACTTTCTTTATCTTAGTGAGTATTCCCACTATCTACTTAGTAGAAGGAAAAAAACTTGCGCATCATCTTTCACTCCCTTCCAATACATACCCCCACTGACAATGCGTCAAATCAACCAGCAAATATGTCGCCAAACGTTAACTCTTAAAAATCTCTTGATTGAGTCTATTTTCTCTCTAGCCTATCACTATCATGAGGTTCAGGCCATCACTTTCTCCCAATAAAGGGCAGAATTTTTTGTTTCAAATTTTATATAAGTAAAAATGTATTATGTAATTGTATATTTTACCACAACTATATTTATTATTACACATTTATTATAAATTATATTACTTACTATAAATTAAGTTTATATACAAGTTATATACACATGAGGAAATTCACAAACCATAAAATTTACCATTTTAATGCACACAATCCAGTGAGTTTTAGTGTGTCCACAATGGTGTGCAGTCATCACTACCATCTAATTTCAGAACATTCTCATCGCCCCTAAAAGAAACCTTGTACACATTAGCAGTCACTCCCCATTGCCCCTTTACTGCAGCCCCTGACAACCCCTATCTCCATGGATTTATCTATTCTGGACATTTAATATAAATAGGCTAATACAGTATGTGGCCTTTGTGTCTGGCTTCTTTCACTTGCTGTGTTTTTAATCATACATTTATGCTGTAGCACACATCTGTACTTCATTCCTTTTTATGGCTGAATAATATTCCATTATATAGATATAGCATACTTTGTTTATCCATTCTTCAGTTGATGGACATTTGGATGGTTTCCACTTTTTGGTTACTATGAACTGCTATGAACTTTCACACGTGTAAGTTTTTGTGTGAATATATTTGAGTATAGGAGTAGAATGCTGAGTTATATGAGGAAGGACAGCATCCACAAAGAGGGTGACCTACTGAGATATTGGACAAGCAGGGTGAAGGGGAAGCCTGGTGTGGGGTGTCACAGGTTGAGGGGGCTGAGAAGGATGTCCGTGTAGGTGATTCACATGACGAGTTGAAGCCCAAAAGAAGTGAGGGCATCCATACACTGGGGTGACCTACCATAATGTGTCAGTGCCTGGGCCATATGAAGAGGGCAACCACATGGAGCAGAAATCCACCATGGGTTTTGGAACCCAAGCAGAGTAGAAGGGTGTCCGTGCAAGAGGAGGGGAGTGGTCTGGCACGAGTTGTGTGAACCCAGTGGGGTGAAGATGGAATCCTTGTGAAAGGGAGCAGCCGCAGTCGGAGATTGGTTACAATCAGGAAGTCTGAGTAAATAACAAAATACATTAAGGATAATGACAGGTTTGTCACAGAAGGGAATTCAAATATGGAAAGGGAGGAAATTAGACTTATATGGTGCTGGATTGGAAAATACAAAATAAAATATTAAGGACCTACTCATGGGGTATCAGGTTTGCAATTTACTCTAATGGCTCAGGAAGAAAAGTTTTTTGTACCATAGTGCAACTTTTCTGTAAATTTGAGACTGTCAAGGAAAATACTCTTCACCTTAATAATCCACGTCTAGGATTCTATCCTAATGAAATCATAAAGGATGGTTTCAAATACTCAAAAGAAGAAAGATCATTATAGCTGTGCAATGATAGCAGATAACTGGGGAAACACCTAGAGTCTAACAAGGAATGGATTTTGAAAACTAGGTAAGGTTAGGAACAAGACAAGAATGACTGATAGCATCACCTTCATTCAACATTTATTTTGGAGGTTGTGGCTAAAGCAATGATGAAAAAATTACTATAAATAATTGGAAGAGTTTTTTTTTTTTGGGCAGGAGACAAATATATAGAAAATCTAAGAAACAACTAAAAATTACTAGAATTAATATTAAAGATGTGGCTAAAAGATGAAAAATTGATAGCTTTCCCTACAACTAGCAATAATAGAAACAGAATGAAATTTATTAAGAAACTGTATCATTAAGGACATGAATCAAGACAAAAATAATTAATAACACACAATGTTCTTGGATAGCAAAACAAACAAAAAAAGTTAATCTTGTTAATTCACAGTCACACAAGAAAAAAGGTTAAGTCATTAAGTGTTCACAGAGTTCTTAGTTATATCCAGCACTCTATTAGGCAGAGAGGAAATTCAACAATATAAAACAACGTATTTGCCTTCCAGAAGCATATAGCCTTTGTAAAAAGAAACATGTAGACACAGGGCAGCTTATGATTAACCGATATAATGTGTGACCTGAAAATATAAGTGCTGCTGAAAGTAAAAAAACAATGGGGTCAATATGGGTGGAGACAGTCAAAGAGAAAAGGGTTTTTTGTCATCACTCCTTTTTTCTCACTTTACAATCTAATTTCTATCTTTACTACTCAATTGCAGTTGTACCTTGAAGAACACTAATGGTTTTCTTGTGCTATCCAAAGGCTGTTATCAGTCTTCAATAAGCCTTATCCCTCCAAACATATTGACCATTCCCTTATTAAGAACCTCCTCTTCTGGCTTCTCAGATACCATCTTGTAATTGCCACTTACTATACTTCTGTTTTCAAATGAAGGCATTTCCCAAGGTTTAGTTCGTATTCTTTTGATTTACTGTTTACTAAAGTGCGGTTCATGGATCACTTGCACCAATGTATTGAGTGGGCCAAGAGGTCTGTTCATTTTTTTCCGTAAGGTGACTCTAGTAGCACTTAGGTGTCTTTAACTTCATTTGAAAGAATTTTGTTAGACTGTATGTGACAGCTGTCATATCAGTGTGTGTTTAAAAAAAGACTTATCGGGCTTCCCTGGTGGCGCAGTGGTTGAGAGTCCGCCTGCCGATGCAGGGGACACGGGTTCGTGCCCAGGTCCAGGATCTCACATGCTGCGGAGCGGCGGGGCCCGTGAGCCATGGCCGCTGAGCCTGCGCGTCCGGAGCCTGTGCTTTGCAACGGGAGAGGCCACAACAGTGAGAGGCCCGTGTACCGCCAAAAAAAAAAAAAAAAAGGCATCAAAATTGGTGAATTTTTGTGTAGCCATTTTAATATTGAAGATGGAAGAAAAAACCCAACATTTTTGGCATATTATGCTTTATTATTTCAAGAAAGGTAAAAACGCAACTGAAACGCAAAGAAAGATTTGTGCAGCGAATGGAAAGGTGCTGTGACTGATCGAACATGTCAAAAGTGCTTACGAAGTTTCGTGCTGGAGATTTCTCGCTGGACGATACTCCATGGTTAGGGAGACCAGTTAAAGTTGACAGCGATCAAATCGAAACAATAACAGAACAGTCAATGTTATACCACGCAGGAGATGGCCGACATACTCAAAATATCCAAATCAAGTGCTGAAAATCATTTGCACCAGCTCAGTTATGTGAATCGCTTTGATGTTTGGGTTCCACATAAATTAAGCGAAAAAACCCTTCCTGACCATATTTCCACAAGCGATTCTCTACTGAAACATAATGAAAACGTTCCATTTTTCTTTTTCTTTCTTTTTTTTTTTTTGCGGTACTCGGGCCTCTCACTGTCGTGGCCTCTCCTGTTGCGGAGCACAGGCTCTGTACGCGCAGGCTCAGAGGCCATGGCTCACGGGCCCAGCCGCTCCGCGGCATGTGGGATCTTCCCGGACCGGGGCACGAACCCGTGTCCCCTGCATCGGCAGGCGGACTCTCAACCACTGTGCCACCAGGGAAGCCCCGTAAACGTTCCATTTTTAAAACAAATTGTGATTGGTGATGAAAAGTGGATACTGTACAACAATGTGGAGCAGGGGAGATACGGGGCAAGTGAAATGAACCACCACCAACCACACCAAAGACCGGTCTTCATCCAAAGAAGGTGATGTTGTGCATATGGTGGGATTGGAAGGGAGTCCTCTATCATGACCTCCTTCCAGAAAACCAAACAATAAATTCCAACAAGTACTGCTCCCAGTTAGACCAACTGAAAGCAGCACTCGACAAAAAGCATCCAGAATTAGTCAAAAGAAAACGCAAAATCTTCTATCAGAATAACGCCAAGACCGCATGTTTCTTTGATGACCAGGCAAAAACTGTTACAGCTTGGCTGGGAAGTTCTGATTCATCCGGCGCATTCACCAGGCATTGCACCTTCGAATTTCCGTTTATTTCCGTCTTTACAAAATTCTCTTAATGGAAAAAATTTCAATTCCATGGAAGACTGTAAAAGGCAACCGGAACAGTTCTTTGCTCAAAAAGATAAAAAGTTTTGGAAAGATGGAATTATGAAGTTGCCTGAAAAATGGCAGAAGGTAGTGGAACAAAAGGGTGAATACGCTGTTCAATAAAGTTCTTGGTAAAAATGAAAAATGTGTCTTTTATTTTTACTTAAAAAGCCAAAGGCACTTTTTGGCCCACCCAATACCTAGAGTGTTTAATAGAAATATAAATTCCTGGTTCCTAGCCCAAACCTACGGATTCAGAATTTCTGAGTGTGGAGCCCAGATATCTGCAGAATATTTTTTTAAAACCACTCTCCAGGTGATTCTTACTAACATTATAAAGGTTACTAATTTATCACTCTCAAAAACATTTATAAAAGATGTGAATTTTGAGGTCAACAATTCAGATATTTTTAAAGCAAACTGCAAAACAAGTACACCTTCATGTTTTTAACCACCTGATCACAGACTGAAATATACCAGGCTAGAGGGATGACAATAGTGCATGGCAGCAAAGTTTTATCATTAATTTACAAATTCACATCTCTAGGTGAAGATCAATCTTTTAGTTAATCCATAACCACTGACAAAAAAAATGGATGTCAAAGATGGCATCTGCCTCAGTTTGAAATCTAATACTCAAGAGAAGTGAAGGTCAAGAATCATTCTTCAGGTACTTCCCTGGTGGTGTGGGTAAGACTCCACACTCCCAGTGCAGGGGGCCTGGGTTTGATCCCTGGTCAGGGAACTAGATCCCACATGCATGCTACAACTGAAGAGTCTGCATGCCACAACTAAAGGTCCCACATGCCGCAACTAAGACCCAGCATAGCCAAAATAAAATAAATAAATACTTAAAAAAAGAATCGTTCTTCCGTCAGAACTCTTGTTAAATGATTCAAAATGGAGGATGGGGATGGGGTAGAAAGGTGGGGGTGGAGGAACATATCTCCTGTTGTACAGATCTGACTTCTGAAACCATGTCTGTTTTATATAGTCAGAAATAAACAAAATCGGTTCTATTTCTGGTCACAGCTGAGTAAATTTTCACTGTTCTAATCTTCTATCTTCAAACTCTGAACAAAATATAAAAACAACCATCTGGGGCTTCCCTGGTGGCGCAGTGGTTAAGAATCTGCCTGCCAATGCAGGAGACATGGATTCGAGCCCTGGTCCAGGAATATCCCACATGCCGCGGAGTAACTAAGCCTGTGCTCTAGAGCCCACGAGCCATGGCTACTGAGCCCACATGCTACAACTACTGAAGCCCGTGCGCCTACAGCCCATGCTCCACAGCAAGAGAAGTCACCACAATGAGAAGCCCGCGCACCACGACGAAGAGTAGCCCCCACTTGCCTCAACTAGAGAAAAGCCCGTGCATAGCAATGAAGACCAAATGCAGCCATAAATTAATTAATTTAAAAAAACAAAACAACCATCTGAAGGCAATGGAGAGTGAACAAATGCAGGTAGCTACTAAAGAGGAAAAGGGAAGAACAAGCGACTTTCCAGTTGTTTTGTTTTGTTTTTTCATGGGTTTTATCCTGAGGGCAGGTTATACTTGGGGCCCTTAGAACTTGGATAGAAATCTGTGAAGGAGAACCAGAGAACAAAGTTTGGAGCAACCACAGGCAATGGGAAGTGAGGAGAGAAGGGAGAGAGCCAGAGTGAGGTGAGGAGAACACAAATCCTGTCCAAACCTCTGAGTGACCTCTGAATACTACGTGTGTGGGGCAGACTCCAAGCTGCTAAAGTTAGAAGAACTGAACTTACATTTCAGGGGCCAACCACCACAGGGGACACAAAGTTTGTAGGTTGGTAACTGCCAAGTTACCTATCTGCTAAAAACAAACAAATAAATCCATTGAATAAGGATGGAAAGGAAAACCCCAAACTGAATACAAACAGAGATGAATAAAATGAACTATATTTTATTTTATTTTAATTTTATTTATTTATTTATTTTTGGTACGTGGGCCTCTCACTGTTGTGGCCTCTCCCCTTGCGGAGCACAGGCTCCGGACGCGCAGGCTCAGCGGCCATGGCTCACGGGCCCAACCGCTCCGCGGCACGTGGGATCTTCCCGGACCCAGGCACGACCCCGTGTCCCCTGCATCGGCAGGCAGACTCTCAAACCACTGAGCCACCAGGGAAGCCCTGAACTATATTTTAAATGAATAATGTAAAAAAAGAGAATGTAACTTTTTTTTTCCAATGTAAATTTTGAACTCAGTATCTTCTGTATATCACCAGGCAAAAGACCAAAACAAACAAAAGTCACACCAAAAAACTATAAATAATGAATGAACTCTAATTAGGTTTTTTTCACAACGTTATGGGTTAATTATTTCATGTGCATTCTAAGATTGAGTAAATAAGTAAACATATTGTGGATAGAGTCATATTTCTCCCTTAGAGAAGACAGTTATAAATATGGAAAGGATGAGAGCTAAAATGAGCCCTATGGTATTAGACTGGGATTGGGGGTGTTAGTATAAACTAGTTATGTAAGAGTATTGTCATTTTTAATCTATCTATCCACCTATATATAGATACAGACAGACATAAAATTGCATAAAGATATGTTTACGTACCACCCACCCCCAAACATGTATTTAGCTCTACCTGATGAGAAGATCTACGAGCAATGATGCTCCAGTAGCAATAAGCATAGCTAGGGTAGAGATCTTAGCTTCTAAATACCATTCTCCACTAAAAAACATCCCTGAGCTCCTTGCAAAAATGTCTGATTCCAGGACTGGGTCAGGAAAAGTACAAGAAGGTCCTAGAATATCTTGTGTCAAAAAACAAGGATAGTGGAGCGGCTGGGCCCGTGAGCCATGGCCGCTGAGCCTGCATGTCCGGAGCCTGTGCTCCGCAACGGGAGAGGCCACAACAGTGAGAGGCCCACATACCACAAAAAACAAAACAAAAACAAACAAAAAAAAAACACGAGGATATATTCAAACAACGATGGGGCATATTCCAAGAACACAGAATATAACTGTAGGGGCTCCCACTGGCTAAGTCTGAAACATTCTGAGCAGAAAACAAGGATAACCCAAATGGGATTAAAACACACTGAATAAAGTAGGAATCCATGAGTCTATATTGATATTAAAAAATAAAGGAAAAAATGGGATAGAACAAATACTGAAGCCTGCGCACCTATAGCCCGTGCTCCACAACAAAGAGAAGCCATCGTAAAGACCCAATGCAGCCAAAAAAACCCCCCAAAAAACAAAAACTAGCTTCACAATATCAAGCTGAGCCTGGTGGGAGTTCACGGTATTAGGATGTTTAATGATAGGAAGACAAAAAGGACTTGGAAAAAAAATAGTATCTTCCCATGGCCAGGTGGCTCTTAGTCTCAAAACACAAACAGCTCTGTGTGTCCACATATATACACGACCTAAACAAAGGCAGTGTGTCTAATCTTATTAATAGTCCATCACTACCATGCTATCAAGGCAGCACAGGAGTTGCTACTGGCTAAGAAAATCTGGAGCCAAACAAGAGCTGAAGTCTCTCCCTGACAGACCTAAAATAAAACATCCAATTTACTCCTCAGAATATTTTGTTGTTGTTGCTCCTCCAGGCAATGAAGTGTAAGGCTTGGAAATATTAAAATAGCAAATTGTGGGACTTCCCTGGTGGCCCAGTGGTTAGGACTCCACGCTTCCACTGAAGGGGGCACAGGTTCGATCCCTGGTCGGGGAACTAAGATCCTGTATGCCGTGTGGCACAGCCAAAAAAAAAAAGCAAATGGCAATTATGAAGAAACACGCAAACCAGGGAGGAGATGAAGTTCTATACACAGGCAGCATCCAATTTACTAAAGGACTGTATGTGCAAAGTTTGTAAATTCTCCAATATAAACAGTATCACAAATGACAGTTTGCTTGCCAGGCAAACCTTAGGAGAAAAAAATCCTAAACTGCAATACTGTGTATTATGCAAAAGAGATTGAGCCTCAAATCTTGTAGTATAGCTGAATCAAAGACCCTTTGCCTCTGTCCACGAAGGGGAAACAATAATCTCACATCTGAAATGTTCTTCTCCCTCACTCTTCTTCTCTGTCCAGTTAATCACTACTTACCCCTTTACGACTCAACTCATGTCTCATTTCCTTGAAAGCATCTTCTGAACTCTCCAAGGTTGGTTGTAAAGTCCTACATGTGAGCTTGCTGTAATGGTCTAGGCAAACCTCCATTATAGCTCTATATTGATTATTTTCTTGGTGTTTTCTACTACTCGCTGAGCTTCTGAGGACAACGACTCCTGTTTATTTCTATATCTAACATAATGCCTGGTACACTGCATGTTTGCTCCTATAGTAAGGTTGAAAGAAATTCCAACTATGTAACATTTTGGAAAAAGCAAAACTATGGAGATCAAAAGGGAGAGAGATGAATAGGCAGAGCGTGAAGGATTTTTAGGGCAGTAAAAATACTACGTATGATATTGTAATGATGGATATATTATTACACATTTGTACAAACCCATGGAATCTACACCATCAAGAGTGAACCCTAAGGTAAACTATGGACTTTAGATAATTATGACGTGTTAACGTAGGTTCATCCTCGGCAAAAAAAAAAAGTGCCATTCTGGTGGGTTATGTTGATACTGGGGGTGGGGGGGTTATGCATGTGTGAGGCTGGGGGTACGTGAGAAATCTCAGCACCTTCTTCTCATTTTATTGTAAACCTAAAACCGCTCTACAAATTCTTTAAAAGAAAGAAAGTTGAAGGAATACAAAGTACAAGAATGAGGTCTGTAGTAATTTTTAAACTGTGCCATTCTGCTAATGCAAAATTCTCTCACCAAGAAAACATATCGATTAATTGCAGTAGCAAACTCAAATGAAAATTCATCATGCATACATGGTATAGGAAAAAACCAGCCTAAATATACGTTTATAGTCATATATGTAACTACTGTGTTAAAAATCAGTAAAGAACAAGATGTACTGACTTATTTTTCTTGGTATTTAATTAAATTTATCACTTGAGCCACTTCCTCCCCAAAAGGTTTAAGGGAATATAATTTAATTATTTCTTGATATTGCATAGCTTTCATAAAGAAAATCACTTGTCATCCTATACAGTGAAATCCTCATAGGTAACTAAGCGACTAAAACGTCTCCTCATTAAATAAGCAACCCTGTACTGTATTGGTTTTGAATGTTACTATTTATTTTTAATTGAAATAACACTGATTTATAACACTGTATAAGCTTCATGTGTACAACATTATATTTCTACTTCTGTATACCCTATAACAAGCTCACCACCAAAAATTTATTTTCCATCCATCCACCATACAGCTGACCCCCTTTACACCTTTCACCCTCCCCACCACCCCTTCCCACCTGGGATCCACTGCTCTGTTCTCAATCCTACTTGTTTGTTGGTTTGTTTTTCTTCCTTTTTCTCCTTTCTCTTTTTTTTGTTAGCAGCACCACGGGGCACGCAGGATCTTAGATCCCCGACCAGGTGCCCCCTGCACTGGAAGCGTGCAGTCTTAACCACTGGACCACCAGGGAAATCCCCTGCTTTTGTTTTTAAAATTAGTTTTTATATATTCTCCCTTACTATCAGATTGCTACTTCTTAAAACTCAGTGGACGCTCTATTAACATAACTCTTCTGATCCCATTTTTACGTACTGCTATTCATAATCAAATTTGTAATAACTGTGTCTAAAGAAAAAAAGAAAAGGAGTACATAGGGCCTGAGAAATGGCTGGCATGCATCCGCTGAGTAAAATGCACATTTGTTCTTCCAGCTTGCTTCCTGTTTCTTTGATTTGTTCTGGACAATTGAGAAGGCTAGAAAACTAAACGCTCAGTAAGAGCAATATTGGTTTTCTGTTCTTTCATTCAGGAACATCTGCCAATGCACCTTAAAGTTGACAGATGATCACTTTTGGCAGTCTTAGCATCTAATCACATCATTTTATGGTCTATGAGTAAAAAATAGAAATCAATAGTAATATACATAACATTTTTATTGCACTTCCTATGTGCCAGGCACTCTTCTAATAAGCACTTTACGTTTATCAACCCTTTTGATCCTTAGGATAACTCTAAGAGGTAAGCACTAAAATCCTCAATTTACAGCTAGTAAATGACAGAATCCAGGTGTTCAGATTCCAGAGTCCATGTTCTTCATCATTATGTGCCTTTAAAAGTAAGAAAACACACAAACCCCTATCTGCCCTAAATTCCTGGCAAATACACTGAATGAAAATCTACTATATAGCATCAATGTTGTAAGCTTCCTGGAAGAGAATATAAGATAGCATGTGTACAGAAAAGAGTTCACATAGCAGGCCTATCCTTATTAGAAAGGCCTGCTTGCAGTGCTGACCCTTGGATGGCATTTGAGAATTTGGATTGGGGAGGGTTCCCACTATTCCCTGATAAGCTTCCCTGGTAGACAACATTTTACTTTTTTTGTTATAATTTATTTCTGGAGGAATTAAGCACATCCTGTGTGACTCCACTGGGAAAGGACTCATAAGCCTACACCGGGTTTCCTCTCTATTTCACTTCATGTGCCTTTTCCTTTTGCTAATTTTGCTCTGTATCTTTTCCCAGTAATAAATCATACCCATGAGTATGACTATATGCTCATAGCCTTGAGTCCTCCCAGTAAATCACCAAACCTAGGAGTAGTCTTGGGGACCCCCAACACAGCATGATTATCTCTTTTAGACAAAAAATCCCAGCCAATTCATTCTTTCCATCTAAGTTCAGAAAGTTCATCTACCAACTCACACGTACGTATTACATATTGCATGACAATTATGACCCAACACCCCAAGAGTTGAAAAATTAATGAAAAAAGTTTCAGATTCTTATAAGCAATGATAATCCTCATTCTGAAACTGCACTTTGTTTTATAGCCAAAAGGGCATGTGTGGGCTCAAGCAGTCTTACCACTCACACTATTATCACAGTTATCAATATCATCCTCAGAAGGAATCTTCGAGAAACAAAGATTCACTTTGCATTTCACTTTAATGAATGTAATGTAATTTCACTTTACATTAGCTCTTGGAAAACACATAAGAGTCTCTATCTTATAAACACTGACATTCATTTTTCAAGAGGTACTTCTAAATAAATGCATATGGTTCTTCTCTCAAAGGAAGTACTGTCAATCCTGCTAACTGAATTTCACATTATGCAAGCAGTGGATTCCAGCTTGCTAGAGCATTACTAATAAACTTTGTTTCAAAAAGGAAGGAGAAAAATTAGTAAGGTAAAGTAAGTTACAGTTAAGAAAAAATAAGAACACTTCCTTAATTCATTGGTAACTTGGTTGTGGCTCTGGGTTTGCAAGAAAATAGTACAGCCCTAGTAACACAACTTTTCTGCTTGTAGATTGATATATGGTGGATCAAATAATGTTAACATGTAACTTAAAATCTAATCAAACCAAATATTCTATGCTACTTATTAATCTGTATTTTTTAAAATAGCTAATACAGGGACTTCCCTGGTGGCACAGTGAATAAGACTCCATGCTCCCAATGCAGGGGGGCCCCGGTTCAATCCCTGGTCAAGGAACTAGATCCCACATGCATGCCACAACTAATGAGCAGGTGAGCCGCAACTAAGGAGCCCACGTGCTGCAACTAAGGAGCCCATGAGCCACAACTAAGACCCGGTGCAACCAAATAAATACATAGTTTTAAAAAGTCTTTATTGAATTTGTTACAATATTAAAAAAAATCAAATAAAATAGCTAATACACAGACATGGTATGAAATTCCAAACACACACACACACACACACACACACACACACACACAAATTCAGAAGACATAAAAAGGCTGAACAATAAGTCATGATAGTAACAATATAATTCATAAAATAAAACAAATATCCATGAGTTTATACTGTTATAAATAACTGAATAAATAAGTAAATGTAACTGAAGTCTCTTCCTTACAGTAGAAGTCTAATTATTATTAATTAGAATAATAGAAATAGAATTTATATGCAGGAAGAATTATAGAAATATAAAACTTTGGCAAACGTAACAGTGGTAACTGTTTCAGGTAACAGCAATGAATGCTAAAATTAGTGGACAAAAATGAGTAACAACACATAGTCTTGTAACAACACATGTCTCCTCACAAGATATTTATCAAGGTATTCAAAGTTCTTAAGGAAATATTACATTCAACGAATTTCAAAAAATTACAAATGCCCTGGATAGAATTTATCAATAGTTACACTAAACTATTGTTATCTGTTTAGTGTAATTTCAAAGATACCACAAAAGCCTCTTTCCTATTTGGCTTAAATGGTTTAAACAAAAAGTTGACCCATTGCCTGAAAGAGAGCCTCAGCTAACCCATAGCTTCATGTAATGGTAAGAAAAACCACTGAGATTTAGGAGTTGTTTGTGGTAACAAAAACTGGTTGATACAGAAATTCCTCTTTATCCAATCTTCCCCAAAATACCACCTGTTTTGGCAACTATAGACCTTACAGCTCATCAACAGGTACTAGAGTAAAGTCAAAACAGCAACTAAATCAAAACCATAATGACATATCACCTCATTCCAGTCAGAATGGCAATTATCAAAAAGACAAGAAATAACAAGTGTTGGTGAGGATGTGGAGAAAAGAGAACCCTCATACACTGTTGGTGGGAATGTAAATTGGTATAGCCATTACTGAAAACAGTATGAGGTTCTTTAAAAAAGTAAAGATAGAACTACCGTATAATCCAGCAATTCTACTTCTGGGTATTTATCTGAAGGAAACAAAAACCCTAATTTGAGAAGATATCTGCATCCCCCATATTCGTTGCAGCATTATTTATAATAGTCAAGACATGGAAGCAACCTAAGTGTCCACTGGTGGATGAATGGATTAAAAAAATGTGAGATATGTGTGTGAATGTATATGTGTGTATATATATACGTATACATAGACACAATGGAATATTATTCAGCTCTAAAAAAGAAAGAAATCTTGCCATATGCCACAACATGAATGAACCTTGAAGGCATTATGCTACATGAAGTAAGTCAGAGAGAGAAAGACACATACTGTATGATCCCATTTTATGTGGGATCTTAAAAACGACAAAAAAACAAAAAATGGAACTCATAGATACAGAGAACATACTGGTGGTTTCCAGAGGTGGGGGGGTGGGTGAAATAGGTAAAGGTGGCCAAAAGTTACACATAACTTCCAGTTATTTATAAATAAGTCCTCAGGATGTAATATACAGCTTTGTGACTATAGTTAATACTGTAACATATGTTTGGAAAGTTGCTAAGACAGTAGATCTTAAAAGTTCCCATCACAAGAAAAAAAATTTTATAACTATGTGTGGTGATAGATATTTTTCTTTTCTTTTCATAAATTTTTGTTTATTTATTTATTTTTTTGGCTGCATTGGGTCTTCATTGCTGTGCGCAGGCTTTCTCTAGTTGCGGTGAGCGGGGGCGACTCTTCATCGCGGCGCACAGGCTTCTCATTGCGGTGGCTTCTCTTATTGCGGAGCATGGGCTTTAGGTGCATGGGCTTCAGTAGTTGTGGCATGCAGGCTCAGTAGCTGTGGCTCACGGGCTCTAGAGCGCAGGCTCCATAGTTGTGGCGCACGGGGTTAGCTACTCCACTGCATGTGGGATCTTCCTGGGCCAGGGCTTGAACCCGTGTCCCCTGCATTGGCAGGTGGATTCTTTTTTTTTTTTTTTTTTTTTTTGCGGTACGCGGGCCTCTCCCTGTTGTGGCCTCTCCCCCTGTGGAGCACAGGGTCCAGACGCGCAGGCTCAATGGCCATGGCTCATGGGCCCAGCCGCTCCACGGCATGTGGGATCTTCCTGGACCGGGGCACGAACCCTTGTCCCCTGCATCGGCAGGCGGACTCTCAACCTCTGCGCCACCGGGGAAGCCCGGCAGGTGGATTCTTAATCACTGTGCCACCAGGGAAGTCCCTTTCTTTTTTTTTTAGATTTTTTTTTTTGATGTGGACCAATTTTAAAGTCATTATTGAATTTATTATAATGTTGCTTCTGTTTCATGTTTTGGTTTTTTTGGCCACGAGGCATGTGGGATCTTAGCTCCCCGACAGGGATCGAACCCACACCCCCTGCATTGGAAGGCGAAGTCTTAACCACTGGACTGCCAGGGAAGTCCTGTGGTGATGGATATTAACTAGATTTATTGTTGTGATCATTTTGCAATATATCTTTTTTTTTTCTTTTTTTTTGGCTGCACCACATGGCATACAGGATCTTAGTTGCCCGACCAGGGATCAAACCCGTGCCCCCTGCAGTAGAAGCATGGAGTCCTAACCACTGGACTGCCAGGGAAGCCCCCATTTTGCAATATATACAAATATTGAATCATTATGTTGTATACCTGAAACTAATAGATTATACGTCAATTTATATCTCAAAAAGGAAGGAAGGAGGGGAAGGGAGGGGAAAAGAGAAAGAAACAGTGACTAAAGCTAGAAATGGCCAGGGCAGGCAATGCAGTGTAAAAAATTACAGAAAATGTTATCTGTGTTACTCTTATCTCCTGCCTGGATTTCTTTAAAAGTTTTCTTGTTGCTTTCCATTCCAATCCCCCAATCTGGTTGGAACATAGTACCCAGACTAATTCTTTAAAAATATACACCAGATCATGTTATTCCCCTGCCATATCATGAGAGGTCTTGTAGGCCACAGTAAGGAATTTGAGTTTCATGGCAAAAACAGAAAAACTCTAATAAAATATAAAAATATAACCACAACAGGATGCAGCCAGTTACCAAAGAGTCAAATAACTTCCATATATCTTTCTGAGTCTCAAGGTAAACTACTGCAGTACAAAATAATGCTTAATATTGAAAATAAGTGTGTCTTAGTCTTAGTGTACTCAGTTTATGGTAACAGTGAAGAACATAACCTGTTTTAAAAATATCTTTCTTTAAGATGGCTAAAATTTCGCTGAAATTTGAGGGATACCCAAGATATTCAGGATACATTTTTCCAATGGTTCTGGGTAGTCTAGGAGGTTCTTTACACTATAGTCAACCAGCACATATGTATGTTTTGCTTTCACAGAAAACATTCATTCCAAGTTCAATTCAGTTCCTTTTTCTTAGCATCTTCAAAGTGTAAGTCCTACGTAAAGATTTATAGGATTTTGTCCCTGCTTCCATGGATCTTGCAATCTAGTGGAGGACTCAGCATGCAAATACTTAGGAATGCCAGGAATACTCTTTACCAGCACTAGTGCAGAATTTTTCACCCTGAAGCAGGGACTGGGCTGGTTATGGGCTAGACTGCAGTAGCAGCTATGAGCAAGAAAAAAATGTCCCGAGCACAGTATCTTGTTAACTTCTAACATCTGCAAAGAGAATGTGCCTTTCTCAGTCATGATATTCTACAAAAGTGAACAAAGAATGGTATGATTATGTGCCCAAATAATGGGCACTGAAAATAACTTCCCTGGATGCCTGTTTCTTTCCAGGTGATTCCTAAGTCAGAGGTATATAAATTGGGAGCTGTGTGTTTTATGTTACAAGTGATCCCAAATGTAGTTTCTACACATTAAAAATAAGGATGGTAAAATCATAAGTCTAACAGAGCAAAGTGTCAAATAACTTGTCTTTTTAATTTTTAAAAGGCTATAACCCCTAGAATAAGATTGTTTAACAAAAGAATCAATAAATTTTAAAATCTACATAATCCAGATCCTGTACATATATGAAAATTAGCAACAAGTCTAAAATTTTTTTAAACAGGCAAATATGATACACACACACACAAAAAAACAGCATAAAGTTAGACTTACCGTAATAGGAGTTCTTTGGGAAGTTTTTTATTAATTACAGCTTCATCACTATTTGAGAACATCTGCAAAAACAAAATCATTGTGTCAAGTGTCACTTAACATTTTATTATGTTCAACTCAACAGTTTAGAGGTAATCCTCTTAGGAGAGAGGTGAATAAGTACAGTGGGTGTTATAAGCCAAAGTCATATTTTCAGAAACTCTTTAGGCTAAAAAATGTCTGAGGCATTTAATTTGTTCCCTGTCTTTAGAAAAAAATGAACTAATAGCAGTCAGAAGGATGACATTATGTGCCAGATGCTATTTTAAGTGTATTTTATGTATTAGTGTACTGAATCTTCATACTACCCTTAATCTTCATTGTACATATAAGGAAACTGAGTTACAAAAGGTTTATTTGCATATCAGTACAGAGTGACCATTTAAAAATGCCATTAAGGTAAGGTTATTCTCCAAATCTAACTCACATTTATTTGTTCACAGAGATGTTCAGAAACCTAGGATAGGAAATGTTCTCTTTCAAGTTTTATATATCATGCAGAAGAGTAATAATGCCTCATAACCACCACCACATGCATTCTGGATGAATGCAGGATCATTTAACAAATTAATGAAATCACTCATAATGGGTACTTTTAACAGAGCCGTCTAGTAAGCTACATAAAAAAACCAAATATCTATATATCCAATAAAAAGCAACTAAAAACAATACACATGTCACTGAAGCTGAGAGGAATATGTTCAGTCCCTGCTATTAGGTATTACATAGATGCCTCTTGACTTCATACAATGAACATTTACTGAACACCCTGTGTTAGGCACTTTTCTAGGCAATGAAATACAAAAACAGTAAGATGTTATCTCTGTACTTAAGGAGCCCCTGCTCTACAATGAAGAACACAGAAATAAGCAAATACTAATTTTGGACTGGCATCAAGGAGATAAGCTAGAAATATATTAAAATTATAGTTCAAGTAAAAGATGATGCAGGTAAGATTACAGGGGTGGTGGAAGTGGAAAATAAAAAAAGTAGACAAAAGGATTTTTAAAGAAGCTACAGGACTTGCTGATGGAAAGTTGGATCATCTACCAAGTTTCAGTGCAACAAACACACTATGTTAAAATAAAAGTAATGCTGCCTGACAATTACATGTTTTTGGAAATTGCCTGACATCAAAGAATAATCTGCTTCCCTAAATTCTCTACCCATTAATGGAAGGTATTAAGAAAAAATCATATCCCTTTTCTGTAAGGCAGACTTTCAAAATGAAGCCATCACATTTCCTCCTAAACAAGTTCTCAAATTCCACGGTTTCTAAGACTCTACACCATTAAGATCATTCTTCTTCAGGTACACTTATAGGAAAGAATGCATGAAGTAGTTATAAAGTATACCCTGAATAATCTAGGGTTGATGACATAAATAACAATGTTATTTGTTGATAACATTATAACATTATGTTATTTATGATGACATAAATAACATTAGCAAAGACAGCTAATGTATCCAAAATTGAGACCTGCCTGGGGGACTTCTTAGCACACAACATATATCTTAAGCTTGAGATCTTGGGGAAAAATCACGTTAGTAAGTATAAAACAATATCACTAAGCTAAGCACCCAATATACTAGACTATGCCCAACTCAAATCCACAAAATATAAAAGATAATCATTTTTATACTAGAAATACTAAGCTCTTTATCTTGTATATTCAAAGTATTTAATTGAATGCTACGTACCTCACCCACCAAGGCACTTTGCTCACTTGAATATACAGGGTAATTAAATTGATAAAAAAATATAAACCTGTTATGTGTTGTTCACATGATTTGTGCAATTCTAGATACAAAAAGGAACAAAAATCACATCACATCCAGGGGCTTCCCTGGTGGTGCAGTGGTTAAGAATCCGCCTGCCAATGCAGGAGATATGGGTTCGAGCCCTGGTCCGGGAAGATCCCACATGCCGCAGAGCAAATAAGCCCATGCACCACCAACTGCTGAGCCCACGTGCCACAACTACTGAAGCCCACATGCCTACAGCCCCTGTTCCGCAACGAGAAGCCACTGCAATGAGAAGC
The DNA here is from genome assembly GCF_951394435.1 of Stenella coeruleoalba. Lineage (NCBI taxonomy): Eukaryota > Metazoa > Chordata > Mammalia > Artiodactyla > Delphinidae > Stenella > Stenella coeruleoalba. Next base: position 40,084,314 of record NC_137165.1, read on the forward strand.
CTGCGCACCGCAACGAAGAGTAGCCCCCACTCACCACAACTAGAGAAAGCCCACGCACAGCAACAAAGACCCATCTCAGCCAAAAATAAATAAATAAATTTATTTATTTATTAAAAAAAAAAGTCACACCCAGCAGCAATTTCTTCCCCTAAGTCACTCTAAATAGACCAAATGTTGTCTCTGTAAGAACACGAGGTATATGAAAAGAGAAAAGAAAAAAAGGAATAGACAGTGTCCTGGGAGTATCTGGGAAACATCATGTGTATAGGATATCTGTCCAGGCTTATATTTCCCTCCAATTCCTTCTGCACATATGTATCCTACTCCAAGTCTGCAAGAAAAAGATCAGTGGTTCACAAACCATGGTCACCTGACTAACAGCATCAGCATCAAACAGAACCTTGTTAGAAATGCAAATTCTTGGGCTGTACTCCAGACCTATAGCATCAGAAACAGGATGCCAGGGATGGTGGAGGGAAAGATGGGCAATTTGTAGTTTAACAAGCCCTCCAGGTGATATTGATGCTTCCTAAAGTTTGAGAACCAATGGAACAGATAAAATAGATTGAGAATCTCAGGACTTAAGAAATTACAGTTATAACACATAATCAGAATATTTTATTATTTGAAGTAACATAGCAATGGAGCTTAGAAAATAATCCTAGAGGTAGACACACATTAATTTTAGATGTTTTCTAGGAAACCCAAATGGTTTCTGCTCCAGTTCACGGTATTGGGTTTTTTTGTTTGTTTGTTTAATTTTTTGGCTACATTGGGTCTTTGTTGCTGCGCATGGGCTTTTCTCTTGTTGTGACGAGTGGGGGCTACCCTTCATTGCGGTGCATGGCCTTCTCACTGCGGTGTCTTCTCTTGTTGCGGAGCAAGGGCTCTGGGTGTGCAGGCTTCAGTAGTTGTAGCACGTGGGCTCAGTACTTGTGGCACACAGGCTTAGTTGCTCCAGGGCATGTGGGATCTTCCTGAACCAGGGGTTGAACCTGTGTCCCCTGCACTGGCAGGCGGATTCTTAACCACTGTGCCACCAAGGAAGTCCCCATGGTATTGTTTGTAAAATAAATGTTTCACAGAAGCAATAGAATACATGTTTTAGATATCTTACTATTTCAGCTGAATCCAAACTCTAGGTTTCTCATACAAAATATAAAGGGTGTCAAATCCAATTATATCAAGGATATAATGAATTATAACAAATTTGTGAAGGTTTTAGATATAATCGTAGAGAAAGTCACTGTTCAAACATTTGACATTCTTAGGTTATCTGGTTTCATATTAATGTGTGGATAGATTATTATATATTTTAATAATCTATCCACAAAAAATTACAAGGATATTGTGGGGGGGAACATGAGAACAACTACATTGTTCTCTCTTGATTATTTCTTTCAAGGTAGGACATCATTCCCTAAACAAACAAAAACAGACACTGAAACAGCCCCCCTGTCTTACAGGGATAGGACATTCTTAAATATTCAGGTTTTTAAAAAACTAAGTGATTTGTTTTGTCATACATTAGCATTTATTGTTGTTTTGTATAAAACTGTAATCGTTTTTCTATAAATAACCTAGCTGAGAAATATAACTGTGAAACCACTTGTTGCAAACTGTAATTACAACATAGAGTTCCTGAAGAGTAAGAAGCATTTTTTTTTTTGGCTATTATTTTAGCCTTTCTGATCAGTTTTTAAATCTTTGGCACATTCTGGGTATTAGTTTACTAACATAGTAAACTTAAATGCTTAGCACACAAAAAAGACACAGGAAACCAATTCAAGAGGCTTTAAATACAGGATCTGGGTGGGAAATGCAGATGGGTTGAACAAAGGAAACAGGAAAAGAAATACTTTCGCAACAGTGACCCCTGCTGATTAAAGTATAGCTACCAACTCCAAAAACGGAAATTAAAAGGTCTGACCTATGTTATTCAAGCATTATGGAAGAAATACAAAAGTTAATATATGTATTTTGGCATAGAATACTAGTATCCCCTCATATCCTCTCTACTCATCTAGAGTGACAGAATTCCCAATGTTTAGCTAGCACATGGCTGTGTGGAAAGAAGACTTTATTTCTCACTACGTTCTGGCCAATGGAATGTAAGAAAAAGTGATGTGTGTGGTATCAGGAGGATCCTTAATGAGAGAGAGTGTGCCCTTTCTTTACTCCTTCCTCTAGGATGATGTGTCCATTACATCAGAGTGTAAACTCTGAGAGGAAAGGGGCCTTGTCTGTTTAGTTCAACCCAGTATAGTCGGTAAGCAACACAATGCCTAGAAATTCCTCAACCAATGAATGTCATTTTTACTAAATAGATCAGGAAATACTTTTTGACTGTAAATTCCCAGCAGGTTTCCATGGTTTTTTCACTTTGTATCTCAGGAGGGGAGGGAAGAGGAGGGGAGGGGAGGAAGAAAGAAATTTAATAAACTGAATGTTACTCTAAATTCAGCAAATAACATGCAAATGACATCAACACAGCAACAGACTGACTACATTACAAAAATAACGATTAAAATACCTGAGGAGAAAAGTTTGAAGATTCAACTTATGGCCCATTTATTTCAAGGGATATGATACATTTCTTGTTTAAAAAAAAAAAAGTTGTAATAATTCCTAAGTTTTCACCATCACGGGATTTCATCTGTATACAGCAATTTTAGCAGCTTTATTATGGCATAATGCAAATATCGTAAAATTCACTGGTTTTAATTATACGCTTCAATAATTTTTAGTAAATTTATAAAGCTGTGTAACCATCACTACGATTCAGTTTTGATGAATTTCCATCACCCCAAAAATATCCTTTATGCCCATTTATAATCAATCCCTGTGCTGATCCCCAACCTCAAGCAACCACTTATCTGCTTTCTGTCTCTGTAGATTTTCCCTTCTGGGCATTAAAAAAAAATGGAATCATAAAATATGTCATCTTTTGCATCTTTTTTTATTCTGCATGTTTTTGTTTTGTTTTGTTTTGTTTTTTGCGGTATGCGGGCCTCTCACTGCTGTGGCCTCTCCCGTTGCGGAGCACAGGCTCCGGACGCGCAGGCTCAGCGGCCATGGCTCACGGGCCCAGCCGCTCCGCGGCATGTGGGATCTTCCCGGACCGGGGCACGAACCCGTGTCCCCTGCATCGGCAGGCGGACTCTCAACCACTGAGCCACCAGGGAAGCCCTCTGCATGTTTTTAAGTTCACCTATGTTATAGCATGTACCAGTTGTTCATTCTATTTTATTGTTGAATAGTATTCCAGTGTATGGAATTCTATATTTTGTTTATTCATTCCTAGCAGACAGACATTTGGATTGTTACAATTTTTTTTACTATTATGAATAATGTTGCTATGATCATTCTCATACAAGTCTTTGGGTTGAAATATGTTCTCATTTCTCTTGGATAAATTCTAAGGTGGATATTTTCTGGGTTGTATCATATGGTTAAGTGTTTTTTGGTTTTTTTTAAAATAAATTTATTTATTTATTTATGGCTGCGTTGGGTCTTCGTTGCTGCGCATGGGCTTTCTCCAGTTGCGGCGAGTGGGGGCTACTCTTCATTGTGGCGCGCGGGTTTCTCATTGCAGTGGCTTCTCTTGTTGTGGGGCATGGGCTCTACGTATGTGAGCTTCAGTAGTTGTGGCACGTGGGCTCAGTAGTTGTGGCTCGCGGGCTCTAGAGCTCAGGCTCAGTAGTTGTGGCACACGAGCTTAGTTGCTCCGCGGCATGTGGGATCTTCCCGGACCAGGGCTCGAACCCGTATCCCCTGCATTGGCAGGCGGATTCTTAACCACTGCGCCACCAGGGAAGTCCTATGGTTAAGTTTATTTAAAACTTTTAAATTGTTTTCCAGAGTAGCTGCACCATTTTACATTCCCACCAGCAATGTACGAGGTTTCCAGTCTGTCCCCATCTTACCGTTCCTTGTTGTTGCCTTTTTTATTTCAGTCAGTCTAATGGGGTGGTATCTCATTGTGGTTTCAATTTGCACTTCCCTAATTACTAATGCTGTTGAGCATCTTTTCATGTGCTTTTCAGCCATTCAGAAGACTTCTCTGGTGAAATGTGTATTCAAATCATTTTCCCTTTTGAGTTGTTTATCTTCTTACTATTGAGATTTAGGGGCTCCTTATATATTTTGAATACACATTCATTATCTACTCTATGACTTGCAAATAGTTTCTCCCATTCTGTGTGTCATGACTTCTATTTCTTAATGGTGTCTTTTGAAGAACAAGTATTTTTAATTTTGATATAGTCCAATTTATCCTTTTTTAACACATCATGCTTCTAAATATCATACATGTGAACTCTGCCTAACGAAAGGTTATACAATTGTCTTTTAATTCAGAAACTTTTAAAGCCATACCTAGCTGACTCTCTTGACTAGACATAATGGCCTCTAAGAAGCTAAAGGGAACTTATGCCACAGCGGATAGACACAACCAAAGTCAGGAGAGGACTGTCTTTAAAGAGTTATAATGATGTAGCTTTTGGGACATGGAATAACACAAACCAGATTCACAGAAAATTTCAGAAATTTTAAAGGAAGTTGTACCTGCTGGGTACAACAAGGGACAGAAACTATTTAAAATGAAAAAAGGCCACTGGGTTCCCAACTTTCTATAGGGAGGAAGTACCCTGAGGAAGCTACTTAGCTTCATAAGGTATTTCTTATGTAAAAGGAGAGACCTCTCAGAAAGCAGTGTTAAGAGCTCATAATGCAGTACCAAGAATCACAGAGAACAACGGATTAGGGAACCATTCCCAGGAAGCAGAAATGGGCCCCAATCAAGGCACGTTTCCTGCTTCTGGGTTACCAAAAGTAGGGTCCAGCTGCTTGCTGCTCGAAAGCCAATACTTGAGAGGCAAGGTTGGTAGAAAGTAAAATTTGCTTTATTTCAGAGGCCAGCAACGAGGGGAGAGGGTGGACTCATGCCCAAAGGCCAACTCCCCACTGACAATCAGTGGGCAAGAGCTTTTAAAGGGGAGTTTCAGGTGTGTATAGGCGGAGGTAGGGGGCTACATGCAGGAACCAAATAGTCAGCTCTGACAGTCATCTTGAAATTGGTCATGCGGTGGTCTGATCAGCGTCATCCTGATTTTAAGTACAGTTAATCTTCAGTTCCAGGGTCGGTTTGTTCCCACTTCCTTGAGAACAGTTCTCAGAATTATGGCAGCTCATGCCATGGCTACAGTCTGGTCATCATGTAGTAAACTTCTTCCACCTGGTGGGGGTTGCAACATCTACAAAACAGCTCAAAGGACAGAATATTACCTACAGCCCATGAGAAGGAACTAAAGGTCCTTGAATTTGTTTAATAACTGAACTATCAATATTTGGTCTTGTTTGACTGTTTTCCTTTGCTTCTGCATTTTCTCAATTCTCTGATTAAACTCTTTAGCTAAAGTTTTTCTACAGACAAAAGGAGGCAGAGGACATGGTGGGGAAGGACCATAGGGTCCTGTTCCATTTCACCTGGAGTAGGTGACCTGACAATGCGTCTGCTATATTTCAGAATTGATATATGCTATATTTCAGAATCGATATATGCTATATGCCTCCTGTTACTTCCCCTTTTTAGGGTGAATGTATATTGCTGTTATTCTATCTCTGTGAATAACGGTATATGTTGAGTGTATGGGGCAGATAACTTTTCTTTTTAGTTCATAGGTCTCTGGATCAAGAGGAACTGCAGGTGAGGACCCTCATCTACCTCTAAATCAGATGCAGATAACAAGTTACAGGTTTTCACCATTATTTATTTGTGTATTTATACAGGTTGTTTTTGGATATAAGACTTTCAGATGTCTTGGGAGGGAATGATTTGCATGAGACAAGAATGCGAACCATTGGAGCCAGAGGGCAGACCATGGTAGAACCTTATAATAAGGGCCTCTGAAGAATCTTATCTCCTTGCTACAATACCCTTTTGCAGTGGGCTTTTGCTGCACCTCCCTTCAATAGGTGGGGTCTGTTTTCCCACCCTTTGCATTTGAGTTCACATGATGACTTGATCTGACCAAAAGAATGTGGTGAAAATAACACTGCAATTTCCAAGCTAAGCCTTAACCAAAACTTTACCTTCTGCAAACATTCCTGCCACCATGTAAGAAAGCCCAGGCTAAACTTGTGAATGATGACAGGCCTTGTGGAAAAAGAGTACCAGCTGACAGTGACACCAAGGTCTCAGACTGTAAATGAGGCCATCTTAGACACGCAAGTCCCAGTCAAGCCACCAGAGGACTGCAGCCTCACGGGCAACCTTTTTGGGTGACTAGAAGAAGTGCCAGACTGAATAACTGTTTCAAGCCACTAGGTTTTAGAGCAGTTGTTAGACAGCAAAAGCTATGAAAACATTCTACATTTTAAAAGTTCATGACTTGTGATCTAAATTTCATAGATTTGAATAAAATTTGAGACATACTGAAGCAGCCCAACACAGGTAAAATCTTTGGTGGGAAGAAAATTTCTGAGAGAGATTAAGAATGAACCATCATAAAGAAATCCAGAGTTGAAGCTGCAGAGATTTTTTTAAAACGATTTTTTCCTATAAGTAGTTTTTACTGATTATGCCATTCCCTCACTCAACCAACACCAGATGTTTTTCCAACTGATTTCTCGCCAAAATCTAAGAGGAAAACATTTTTGTATGCCTAAATAAACCTAAAACAAAGTAAGTTTGTAATTCCTCCACCCAACATCTTGTCCCTAGTAGAAATATAATTGCTTTTTAGAAGCAAACTGCTGTCAGTGCATTACCATATCATGACTAAATTTATCTTAAGAAAGAAATCCCTAGATAAAAACACCAAGGAAGGGATACATTTAGAAAACAGATACATTACTTAATAGATCAAACTTTCTGCTATGGACACTTTCTAATATCTGAGTCAATATTACAAGCTTTCTTTTATCCTGACTTCTGTTTCTTTAACCGAAATCAATATCCACTACCAATTCATTGCTCTCAGTCTGAAATAAGTATACACTTTTATTCTGTTTTCTGTTGAGAATTTCTTCCACTTAATCAGTATTAACTATCCACAGCAACATTCCAGAGCACCAACGACTCCATGAACTTCGATGAACTACTGGATATGACTGGAACTCATTTTGGGTACTGCTCAATCCTGGAAATCTTCCATGCCCTACTGAAAACTTCTTTTGAAGTTATGAAGTGAAAGGAAAGAATTTTAAAGTCAAGGTGGCAATATAATTATATGTCCTCCCCTTTTCTCCTCCACTTACCCCAGCTCCACCACACTATATACACACAAAAGAACTACTAGTAGATACAACAAGGCCATGATGGGATCTGACTCAGGATTAGCAAGCATTTAACTGAATCTCATACTCCAAAATGCCAGAGCGGGTGGTAAATCAGAGGAAAGTAGGGTTTGACTTCCTCATGTACAAATTCTAGTCGATGTGCCAGAAACTGAAAACTGGCAGAATCTGTGGAATTTTCCAAGACATATGTCAGATAGTAATTTTACAACTCACTCACAAACACACATTCTAAATCATCTTACTGCTATGGAAATATTTCCAAAGCAATGGTATTTTAATACAGCCATGCTACTTATTTGTAGAAAAAGCATTCCCCTGTTTTAGATAATGTAAGAAACAAAGTACACAGTACCCTAGATACCCTAAATGCATGCCAGAAATTATATTTTAGATTTAAAAGGAACCAAAAGAAACAATATGTTAAATCAGAACAAAGATTCTTTAAAAAGGAAGGGAAGATATAACTTTGTAAGAAAGTCATTAAGGAAAAGTGATACCAAATTAACAAAGGAAATCTATTAGACTTCCTAGGCCATGATATGAATAAGACAGTGGTGCTATTATGAACAAGATAGCTAAACAAAGGATGCATGATATAGCTAAATATTTGGCTGTTATTAATTGATATATATATATATCTAGAAAGAGGTCTCTATAATATACCATATAACTTAACTGAATTTTTATATAAAAATTCAACCAAGACAAAAGGACATTGGAAAAACAGTAGGGTCCGCCCTACCCCTATACCCTATCGAATCTTCTAGGGGGTTCTTTTGATATTTACCTCTGTTTTTCTAAATATGCTTGATTTATCAAATTTAGATATTACCTATCGACATCAACCTCTACCTCTAGCCTCCATACTCTATGTAATTTTATGACAATCTTTGTTTAAATAAAGAGTGAGTGTGAATGTAATACTGGACAGATACTACTGAGTGCTGAGCCAGCAGAACAATAGGACCATGTACTCTTTGTCCCTACAAATTAATGACAACCTCATTTTTCCTACTTTCTATATATTTTTAACTTTTCCTCAAATGCTCCAGCATCTGTCACATGTCTATCAATATTTTCCATATGCTCAAACACACCAGATATTGCTTTTTCCCAGAGCCATAACTTCCCAGAACCCTTTGGTCTTTCTTCTGCTTCCCTCTGTGGGGGGACTCTCTAGACTAGGTACAGAGCTGTCACCTTGGGCTCTCCCCTGGCTCTTCTCTTTGACTGAATTCTGAGTCTTGGACCCGATTTCTTTTCCCTTCCTATTTAAGAGTACATTCACTAGTAACTTACGGGGGAAAAAAGGCTCATGAGAACTGAAATCCTGGTCACTTGCACGTCTAAAAATATCTTTATCCTAGACTCACATTTGATTGATAATATGACTGAATAAAATTATAGGTTGGAAATCCTTTCCACTGAAGATATCTGAAGATACTGCTTAATGCATTCTGTCTTCCTATGTTACTACTGTGATATGTAATGCTATTCTGATTAGTCCTTTGAATGTAACCTCTAGCTACTCTTGCTGGAAGCTTTTAGTACAGCCTCTGTATCCCCAGTTTACTGAAATTTCATAATCAGTCCTCTTGGTCTGTGTCTTTTTTATTATTCTATCAGATCTTTCAACTTGCAAATCTATGATTCAGTTTGGAAAATGCTTTGGAAATCTGTTGGTATCATCTCCCACTATTTTCTCTGTCCTCTCTTGCTCAAATTCCTATTAGTCAAATATTGGACCTTCTGGTCTATCTTTAATTTTTTAAATTATTTGTCTCCTATTTTCCTCATTTAATATTTTCTTTCTAATTCCTAGGAAATTGCTTCAACTTTACTTCCAATCTTTACACTAATTTTTTTTGGGGGGGTATCATTTTTTATTTCCAAGAGTTATTTCTTATTTATTGAAAGAGTTTCAAAAGAGCATTCTGTTTTTTGAAGATGCAACATTTCATTTCTTAGAGATTAATACCTCTTCCCCTCTGCCCTACCCGCAGTTTTTTCCTCTCTGCTCTCTACCTTGTTTCTTTTATGTGTTTGTCTGGCCTCTCATTTTGGAGGCTTTCCTCAACTATCAGGTTATCCTTGGCTGTCCACTCCTTTTCATGGCATTAAGAAGCTATTGTAAGTTCACTGTTTGGCTCCATATCCCTATCCTTTTCATACATCTGATATTCCTGGATCCAGAACCCTCAGCCTCCATTTTCTTGAAGAAAAAAATGCCCAGTTTCCTAGAGGGGGAAGAAGTAGTTTACATAGGATTCAACCACTTAATTTAAGATTTCTTCAGCCTTTCCGACGGTGATGACCTCCCCATGAGAACATGCCTCTCCCAAAGGATCTCCTTCGTTACTTTCCAGAAGAGGAGAAGAGGAAACACAAGAAGAAGAGCCTGGTGCAGTGCCCTAATTCCTATTTCATGGATGTGAAATGCTCAGGATGCTATAAAACCACCACTGTCTTTGGCCATGCACAAACAGTAGTTCTGTGTGTTGGCTGCTCTACTGTCCTCTGCCAGCCCACAGGAGGAAAGGCAAGGCTTACCGAAGGATGCTCCTTCAGACGGAAGCAGCACTAAAAGCCCCCAGAATCAAGATGAACGGGAAACCATCGCAATAAACACATTTTGGATTAAAAAAAAAGACTTTCTTCAACCAGTACCTACTTTTAATCTCAAGCCTCATTCTTATATTTTCACTTTTTACTACCAAGTGTTGAGTCTTTTTGGAGGTTTTGTAAACTTGCTTGCTAGTCTCTGCAGACAACCCAGAGTGTACCTCCCTCTACTTGGCTAAATTATTTAACACTTTTCTACTAATTTTTTTATCTTCTAAAATTTTTTTTGTCATTCTTGTGCCTGTGATCTTATACTCCTTTTTATTCTTTTATTATAATGTTAGTGCTATTTGAAAAGAAAGGAAATAAATGTATTAAAGTCAAACTCCCATGTTTAGCCAAAATACCCATGCAATAGTTTTAGGTATCTTGAATAAAGTCATAAGCATATTTACTAAACTTCTGGATACCATGAAACTCATTAGGATAAATAATAACCTAGGATAACAGAATCAGGGTTCAACATGGTTTTAAAAGGACTGTATCAAGAGGAAACTAGGGACCTCCCTGGTGGCGCAGTGGTTAAGAATCCGCCTGCCAATGCAGGGGACATGGGTTCGAGCCCTGGTCCGGGAAGATCCCACATGCCACGGAGCAACTAAGCCTGTGTGCCACAACTACTGAGTCTGCACTCTAGAGCCTGCAAGCAACAACTACTGAAGCCCATGCACCTAGAGCCCGTGCTCCGCAACAAGAGAAGCCACCGCAATGAGAATCACGTGCACCACAATGAAGAGTAGCCCTCGCTCACCGCAACTAGAGAAAGCCCGCGCACAGCAACGAAGACCCAACACAGCCAAAAATGAATAAATAAATTAATTAATTTTAAAAAATGAGGAAACTAAACGGTAAATTTTTTTTAAATCTCTCACTAAAATTAAGCAATTACCAGTTATATAAATATGAAACTAGAAACCTAGTTTCACAAAAAACAGGGAGTTTTAGTTTATCATGAGTTACTTATGTGACTTCCTGTAACAAATTTTAAAAGAAAAGAAAAACTGTATCTTAGGATACACTAATGGAAAGCAGACCAGACCAAGGGACAAAACTACTGTATATTCTGAGTGGTTGTCAATAACTCTAACGTCACATTTGAGAAAGGAAATCAACTAAATATCATTTAGAAAATGGATCCCAGGATACTGAGAGGTTCTAAAGCTAAGTTTTGTGGAAGATGGTAAAGATAAGAGGAATACTCAAAATGTTCAATGGAAGAACATTATAGCTGCTATTAAAGAGCTGAAGAATTGTCCTTTACAATCAAGTAGCTCTATACTGTTCAAGATAACCAACCTAGGAGAAGCGGAGACAATGTGTTTAAGACAGATTTGGCTTAAATAACTGTGTAAAGCTGTGAGCTCTCCCCATTACTGGTCAGCCAGTCTCTCCAATATCAGCGATGTCATAGAGTAGATTGTTCCATTGAAGGAGCTTTAACTAGATGACATTAAGCCTGGTTCCACTAAAGGAAGACAGAAATAAAGAAACCAAGAGTCAAAGAAGGTCATTGTATAATGATAAAGGGGGTCAATTCATCAAGAAGATACAACAAGTGTAAATATTTATGCACCCAACACTGGAGCACCTAAATATATAAAGCAAATATAACAACTAAAAGGAGAAACGAACAGCAATACAACAGTAGCAGGGGATTTTAACACCTCACTCTCAATAACAGATCTTCCAGAGAATTAATAAGCAAACAGAAGATTTTAACAACATCACAGACTAAATGATCTAATAAACATACACAGAACAGTCCATCCAGTGGCAGCAAAATACACATTCTTCTCAAGCATACACAGAACATTCTCCGAGACAGAACATATGTTAGGCCACAATACAAATTTCAACAAGATCAGTAAGACAGAAACCATATCAAGTATCTTTCCTGCTCACAATGGTATTCAGATGTGTGTTTTCCAACACCCAAGCAATACCCGATTTCTTAGCAGACACTGAATGGGTGTCCTACAAATTTAACTCAATTCTGACACTATCTACCAGGAGATAGCATCAGATCTCACAGGTGAAAGGCCCAGTCCCACAAGACTACCCCCACTTCAGACACCAATTGCAAGTCCAGGGTGTTACTTTGTGCTTCTGACCAACTGGCTATAAATTAAAGGTTCCTGCAACCCACTTCTCAGGTTCAATTAATTTGCTAGAAGTGGTACACAGAACTCAGAGAAACATTAACGTATGTCTCTCAGTTTATTATTATTATTTTTAATTTACTTAATTTAATTTTTATTTATTTTTGGCCACGTTGGGTCTTTGTTGCTGCGTGCGGGCTTTCTCTAGTTGCGGTGAGCGGGTCTACTCTTCGTCCTCAGGTTACAGGCTCAGGGGTTCAGCAGTTCTGGCTCGCGGGCTGTAGAGCACAGGTTCAGTAGTTGTGGCGCACAGGCTTAGTTGCTCCGCGGCATCTTCTTCGACCAGGGCTCAAACCCGTGTCCCCTGCATTGGCAGGCGGATTCTTAACCACTGCGCCACCAGGGAAGCCCTCTCAGCTTATTTAAAGGATTCAGATGAACAGCCAGATAAAGAGGTAACACAGGGTGAGGTCTGGAAGGGTCCTGAGTGCAGGAGCTTCTGTCGCCATAAGAACTGGGGTGCACCACCCCTCTGGCATGCAGATGCTACCAACATGGAAGATCTCTGAACCTCATCCTTTTGGGTTTTTTTAATGGAGGCTCCAATACATTGACATAATTGATTATACCACAGGCCATTGGTGACTGCTTCAACCTTCAGCTCCTCTCTCCTCCCCAGAGGCGGGGAAGGGGGAAATGGGGAGTGGAACTGAAAGTTCCAACCCTCTAATCATAGTTGGCTCCCCTGGCAACTGGTCTCCATCATTCAGTTACCTAGGGGCCTTCAAAAATTCACCTTATTAACAAACTCAGGTGTGGTTGAAAGGGGCTTGTTGTAAACAAAAAGACACCCATTTCACCTTTATGGCTTTGAACTGAGAACAAAAGATGTTCCTACTGCTTGCTTAGGAAATTACAAGGGTTTTTGGGAGTTGTGAGTCAGGAACCAAGAACAAAGACCAAAATATATGTGTTATAAATCACAATATCATGAAACTAGGCATGAAACTAGAAATCAGTAACAGAAGGAAAATTGGAAAATTCACAAATACGTGGAACTCAATCAACACACTACTGAACAACCAATAGATCAAAGAAGAAATCAAAAGGGAAATCAAAAAATATCTTGAGACAAACAAAAACGGAAACACAACAAACCAAAACTTATGGGATGCAGCAAAAACAGTTTTAAGAGGAATGTTTATAGCTATAAATGTCTACATTAAGAAAAAAGAAAGATCCCAAATAAACAGCCAACATTTCACCTCAAGGAACTAGAAAAAGAACAAACTAAGCCCAATGTCCGCAAAAAGCAATAATAAAGATTAGAGCAGAAATAACCGAAATGGAGAAAGGAAACCAATATAAAAGATTAATGAAACTAACACTTGGTTCTTTAAAAAGATAAACAAAATTGACAAACCTATAGCTAGACTAACCAAGGGAAAAGAGAGGACTCAAGTAAAATTATAAATGAAAAAAGAAAGAAAAAAATTATAAATGAAAGAGGAGACATTACAACTGATACCACAGAAATATAAAGGATCATAAGAGACTACTATGAACAATCATACCCCAATAAAATGGACAACCTACGAGAAATGGATAAATTCCTAGAAGCATGACCACTTACTGTTAAGGTAATTAAACAAGGAGGCAATTGGGGTTTAATTGTCTGAGGTGGTTCTAATGCCTTGGTAGCCCACGTTGCAAACCAAAACCTAAGCCAGCATAAATGCACTGGAATCTGAGAAAATGAAACTTAAGAACAATCCCAAGTAAGGCAACTCCTTAAGATACAGCCAATCAAATAACTGTTTTGCTTCGGTGCCTTGTCTATAAAAACCTTGCCCGTAGCTCCTGTGCATGGAGCACTTCTAAAATCACTTCTGGACTGGTGCTATGCAATTGAAATTAATGTCTGCTCAAATAAACTCTTCAACATTTTAATGTGCAACAGGTTTTGTTTTTCTTTTTTAACACTTCCAAGACTGAATCATGAAGATGTGGATAATTTGAATAGATAAATAATGAGTATGGAGACTGAATCGGTAATCAAAACCTCCCAACAAAGAAAAGCACAAGACTAGATGGTTTCACTGAGAAATTCTAGGAAGCATAAGAAAGGATTAATGTCAATCCTACTCAAACTCTTCCCCAAAAATTGAAGAGGAGAAATCACTCCCAAACTCATTTTATGAAGCCAACATTACCCAAAGCCAGAGAAGGAAACTGTAAGAAAACTATAAGCCAATATCCCTGATGAATTTAGATGCAAAAATTCTCAGTAAAATAACAGCAAACCATTCAACAGCACATTAAAAGAATCATACACCATGATCAAATGGGATTTATCCCTGTGACACAAGGATGGTTCAATGCACACAAATTAATCAATGTGATAAACCACATTAACAGAATGAAAGACCAAAATGATATGATCTGAATAGATAGAAAAAAAAAAACACTGGACAAAAGTCAACATCATTTCCTGATAAAAAACCATCTACAAGCTGGATATAGAAGGAATGTACCTCAACATAATAAAGGCCATATATGACAAGCCCACAGCTGACTTCACAATGGTGAAAGGCTGACAGCTTTTCCCCTAAGATCGGAAACAAGACAAAGGTAATCTAAACACTCCTAGTCAACACAGTACTGGAAGTCCCAACCACAGCAATTAGGTAGGAAAGACATAAAAGGCATCCAAATCAGAAGGAAGAAGTAAAAGTATCTCTGTTCGCAGATGACATGATTTTATACAGAAAAATCTTAAAGACTACACCATAAAACCATTAGAACTAATAATTCATTAAAGCTGCAGGTTACAAAATCAGCATACAAAAATCAGTGGCACTTCTATATACTAAGAACAAACTAGATGAAAATATACAATCTCATTTAAAATAATATAAAAAAATAAAATACCTAATAACTCTCCCAGACTTCAGACAATACTACAAAGCAACAGTGATCAAAACAGTGTGGTACCGGTACAAAAACAGACATATGGATCAATGGAACAAAATAGAAAGCCCAGAAATAAATCCACATACCTATGGTCAATTAATCTTTGACAAAGGAGGCAAGAATATAAAATGGGAAAAAGACAGTCTCTTCATCAAGTGGTGCTGGGAAAGTTGGACAGCTGCATGTAAATCAATGAAGTTAGAACACACCCTCACACCATGCACAAAAGTAAACTCAAAATGGCTTAAGGATAAGACATGAAACCATAAAACTCCTAGAAGAGAGCATAGGCAAAACATTCTCTGACATAAATAGTACCAATGTTTTCTTAGGTCAGTCTCCCAAGGCAATAGAAATAAAAACAAAAATAAACAAATGGGACCTAAGCAAACTTACAAGCTTTTGCACAGCAAGGGAAACCATTTAAAAAAAAAAAAAAGACAACCTATGGAATGGGAGAAAATATTTGCAAATGATGCAACCAGCAAGGGCTTAATTTCTAAAATATAGAAACAGTTCATACAACTCAACAACAGAAAAGCAAACAATCCAATCAAAAAATGGGCAAAAGACCTTAACAGACATTTCTCCAAAGAAGACATACAGATGGCCAGTAGGCACATGGAAAGATGCTCAACATCACTAATTATTAGAGAAATGCAAATCAAATATACAATGAGGTACCACCTCACACCAGTCAGAATGGCCACCATTAAAAAGTCTACAAATAACAAATGCTGGAGAGGGTGTGGAGAAAAGGGAACCCTCCTACACTGTTGGTGGGAATATAAATTGGTGCAGCCACTATGGAAAACAGTATGGAGGTTCCTCAGGAAACTAAAAATAGAATTCCCATATGATCCAGCAATCCCACTTCCTGGTCATATACCCAGACAAAACTATAGCTCTAAAAGATACATGCACCCCTATGTTCATAGCAGCACTATTCACAATAGCTAAGACATGGAAACAACCTAAATGTCCATCGACAGATGAATGGATAAAGAAGATGTAGTACATATATACAATGAAATATTACTCAGCCATAAAAAAGAATGAAATAATGGCATCTACAGCAACATGGATGCAGCAAGAGATTATCATACTAAGTGAAGTAAGTCAGAAAGAGAAAGACAAATACCGTATGATATCACTTGTATGTGGAATCTAAAATATGGCATAAATGAACCTATCTACAAAACAGAAACAGACTCACAGACATAGAGATCAGACCTGTGGTTGCCAAGGGGAAGGGGGGAAGGGAGAGGGATGGACTGGGAATTTGGCATTGGTAGATACAAACTATTACATTTAGAATGGATAAACAACAAGGTCCTACTGTATAGCACAGGGAACTATACCCAATCCCCTGGGATAAGCCATAATGGAAAAGAATATTTTAAAAAGAATGTCTATATGTATAAAACTGAGTCACTTTGCTGTACAACAGAGATTGCCACAACACTGTAAACCAACTATACTGCAATTAAAAAAATTAAAAATGAAATAAAATACCTAGCAATAAATTTAAGCAAGGAGGTGAAAGATCTGTACATAAAAACTGTAAGGCATTGATGAGAAAAATTGAAGACACAAATAAATGGAAATATATCCATGTTTATGGACTGGAAACCAAATCACCCAAAGTGATCTACATATGCAATGCAATCTCTATCAAAATTCCAATGCATTTTTCACAGAAATAGAAAATCAATCCTAAAGTTTATATGGAACCACAAAAGATCCTGAATAGCCAAAGTAATCTTGAGAGGGAAGAACAAAGCTGGAGGCATCACACTTCCTGACCTGAAACTACATTACAAAGCTTTAGTAATCAAAACATTATGTACTGGCAGAAAAACAGACACACAGACCAATGGAACAGAATCAAGAGCCCAGACATAAACCCATGAATATACGGTCAACTAATATTTGAAAAGGGAGCCAAGAAGACTCAATGGGGAAAAGATAGTCTCTTCAACAGTAGGTACTGGGAAAACTGTATATTCACATGCAGAAGAATAAAATTAGACCTCTATATTACATCACTCACAAAAATTAACTCAAAATGGATTAAAGACTTAAATAAATGTAAGGCCTAAAACTCTTAGAAGAAAATATAGTGAAAATGCTCCTTAACATTGGTCTTGGCAATGATTTTTTTGGATATAACACCAAAAGCACAAGAAGTAAAGCAAAAAACAAGTGGAACTACATCAAACTAAAAAGCTTCTGCACAGCAAAAGAATCAACAAAATGAAAAGGCAACCTATAAAATGGGAGAAAACATTTGTAAACTATATATCTGATAAGGGATTATTATCCAAAATATATAAGAAACTCATATAATAATAACGAAATAAAATAAATAAATAAATAAAAATGGGCAAAGGATCTGAACAGAAATTTTTCCAAAGTATATGAAAAGGTGTTCAACATCATCAGGGAAACGCAAGTCAAAACCACAATGAGGGGGGCTTCCCTGGTGGCGCAGTGGTTAAGAATCCGTCTGCCAATGCGGGAGACACGGGTTTGAGCCCTGGTCCAGGAAGATCCCACATGCCGCAGAGCAACTAAGCCCGTGTGCCACAACTACTGAGCCTGCGCTCTAGAGCCTGTGGGCCACAACTACTGAGCCTCCATGCCACAGCTACTGAAGCCCGCACACCTAGAGCCCGTGCTCTGCAACAACAGAAGCCACCACAATGAGAAGCCCGCGCACCCCAACAGAGTAGCCCCTGCTCACCGCAACTAGAGAAAGCCCAGGCACAGCAACGAAGACCCAACACAGCCAGAAATAAATAAATAGTTATTTTTTAAAAATTATTTTAAAAAAAACAACAATGAGATATCACCTCACATTTGTTAGAATCACTATAATCAAAAAGACATGAGGGGGCTTCCCTGGTGGCACAGTGGTTGAGAGTCCGCCTGCCGATGCAGGGGACGCAGGTTCGTGCCGTGGTCCGGGAAGATCCCACATGCCGTGGAGCGGCTGGGCCCGTGAGCCATGGCCGCTGAGCCTGCGCGTCCGGAGCCTGTGCTCCGCAACGGGAGAGGCCACAACAGTGAGAGGCCCGCGTACCGCAAAAAATAAAAGACATGAGATAATAAGTATTGGTGAGGTGGAGAAACGCGAACCCTTGAGCAGTGTTAGTGTGAATGTAAATTGGTACAGCCACTATGGAAAACACTATGGAGGTTCCTCATAAAATTAAAGACAAAACTGCCATATAATTCAGCAGTCCCACTTGAGGTATATATCCAAGGAAATGAAATTACTATTTCAAAGAGATATCTGCACCTCCATGTTCACTGCAGCATTATTTACAACAGCCAAGATATGGAAACAATCTAAGTGTCTGTCAACAGATTAATGGATGAAGAAAACATTGGTATATATATACAATGGAATATTATTCAGCCACAAAAAAGAAGGAAATCCTGCCTTTTACAACAAAACGGATGAACCTAGAAGGCATGGTGCTAAGTCAAATAAATCAGAGAAAGACAAATACTGTATAATCTCATAAGCGGTGGTTGCCAGGATCTGAGAAGTGGGGGAAATGAGAGAAGGTGGTTAAAGGGTACAAATATCCAGTTACAAGCTGAAGAAATTCTGTAAATCTAATCTACAGCATGGTGACCATAGTGAACATTAATTACTATACTGTATACTTGAAAGTTGCTGAGAGTAGATCTTTTTTTTTTTTTTTTTTGCGGTACACGGGCCTCTCACTGTTGTGGCCTCTCCCCTTGCGGAGCACAGGCTCCGGACGCGCAGGCTCAGCAGCCATGGCTCACGGGCCTAGCCGCTCTGCGGCATGTGGGATCTTCCCGGACCGGGGCACGAACCCGCGTCCCCTGCATCGGCAGGCAGACTCTCAACCACTGTGCCACCAGGGAAGCCCACTGAGAGTAGATCTTAAATGTTCTCCCACAAAACAAACATCACTGGAACTTCCCTGGCAGTCCCGTGGTTAAGACTCTACTTCCACTGCAGGGGGCACAGGTTTGATCCCTGGTCAGGGAACAAAGATCCCACATGCCATGCAGCATGGCCAAAATAAAATAAAATAAAAACACATTCAAAACAAACATCATTAACTATGTGAGATGACAGATGTGTTAACTAACTTTACTGTGGTAGTCGCAAAATACACGTATGTCAAATCATCATGCTGTGTACCTTAAACTCACACAACGTTATATGTCAATTATATCTCAGTAAAGCTGGATACAAAAAAAGAAAGAAACCAAAGAGGGAACCAACATAAATAAAGAAATGTAATTTACATAGGCATACAGAATATACTAAAATAGGTTTACATTTAGTTATTTTTCTTAAACATTAAAAAAGAATCAAAATTAGGACTTCCCTGGTGGTCCAGTGGTAAAGAATCTGCCTTACAATGCAGGGGACGCAGGTTCGATCCCTGGTCAGGGAACTACGATCCCACATGCTGCAGGACAACTAACCACTGAGCTCACGCGCCTCAACTAGAGAGTCCATGTGCCGCAAACTACAGAGCCCACGCGCTCTGGAAGCAGAGCGCCACAACTACAGAGCCCATGCGCCCTGGAGCCTGTGCGCCACAACTAGAGAAGAGAAAACCCACACACCACAACTAGAGAGAAGCCCGCGCGCCGCAACGTGGTATCTCACATGCCTCAACGAAGATCCCACCTGCCACAAGTAAGACCCGATGCAGCCAAAAATAAATAAATAATGAATAAATCTTTTTAAAAAATCAAAATTAAAATCAACAAAGACTGAGAAAAAGCAAGCCAGTGTCATTACCGGATGTACAAACAAATTAGGACTTAGCCTAGAACACAGGCTTGATAACTCTGTTCTTTGGCAGTATGCTTGACCCTATCTCCCCAAACCAGTGGTGACCCAAGACAAAACAAAAACTATTAGGACAATGATATTTTTCATAAATCTACATGCATTCCATTTTTAAATGCTGGGATTATACCCTTTAGAGTTGGTTTAAATTAATCTGTATTTTGTTTTAAAATATCAATGGTATATGACACATTTAAGAAAATGTTGGCAATCTTTTATTAGTTAGCCCCCCTCCCTTTTTTTCTCTCCATTTTACTAATCCAAGGCTTTTGAAGATTTCCTAGAATGTATGTTTTATGGGACAGTTCTATAAAGAGTTTGGTCATGAATAACTTTACAAGGTTGTCTGCCAACAGCCATAAAAAATAAACAAAAACATGTTTACAGATTTTTTTTTAAAAAATCAACACTGATAGGCACAAGCCTATTGATACATAAGCAGAATTTTAAATTCAGCTACCTTTTCTCTGGAGCCTTCTCTTACTAGAAGGAAGACTCTAATCCCTTACCTGCCTGATGGAATTCTGGAACTACGTGAGGGAAGGAGACTAGCAGGTTCCACTGTTCACTGTGGCATCTTAGCCTCATTCGCCTCTGGGCTTAGTGTCCTAGGTCCTGAACTTCTCATGTTCAATTCCTCCAAAGAATAATGTCCTGACTTCTGTAAGTCTGATGGCAGTCATTCAACTGATCAGGGTGCATGGGGTGAGTATGGGGGTGGGGGTGGTGGCAGAGAGGGGTCCATCCTCCATTATAGATTTTTCAGACAATGCTCCCTGTTCTCAGCCTCCATCTGTGGTACATGGTACTTCCATGTACTGAGCTTTTCAGGGGTCTTGCAGAGAAATCATGATCTGTCTCTTGCCAGTATTCTCCTCTATAGAGTTTGACCTTCCTCTCCTCTGTTAGGTCACTTACTACTTCTTTTTGCTTTCCTTCTTCCTATACAAGTAGGATTACAGATGTCTTATCCTTTCAAAATGGAGTTTATTCCTGTCTTTAGGTGATTTTCAAAAAAGCCTGGAAATAATTTTACTTTGCTGTCTTAAAACCTGAAAGGGATGGTTTTTGTAATCTTTTAAGTCAAATAACCTTGAAATAGAGCCAACTACTGTTCAAGAGCTAAATGTTTATGTTTGATAATAACCCCCAAAGGATAACACTATTGAAACCAAGAACTCAAATGCTCGGTTAAATTAGACTACTACCTCTTTTTCAAACAAAGCCTATACTTTCTCATCTCTATGGCTTTATGTCTTCTACCTAGAAATCAATCCATTTTTTAAATGCTCTGCTCCAATTTCATATCCTCCATGAAAGCTTCACTGATTCTCTCTCCTAGGAGGGAATGCCTTTTTCCCACTTCAGGTTTTCATAAGGAAGGACTTGCACTAAACACACTCCTGACTTCTCTGTACTTCTTTACTTACAGAGACAGAGTGACTTATCTGAACCTGTCTGACTAGTTAATCTTAGAAGAGTGAAGAGCAAACTTGGCCCATCTCTGTGCTTCTACCTTTCCAAGGTGTGGAGCAAGCATTCGCCGCTTATTTAGGGCCAGACGCTCCCTTGCATAGGGAGGCTTGAGTCAATATAGCACTGCTTGGAGGCAGGTTGGTCTACCTAAAGGACTTCAGTTAAAAGGCACAATTTGGCTCACGTACTGAAAGTTGTATCCTCCAACCTGGTCTCTGTTAGTAATAAAAGTGGTATTTTGACCCCTACCTGCCACTCTTGTTTTCTTTATTTGTTCAGAACTTCAGAAAGGATAAGGGATGCTTTACCTGAAACCTCTTCAGAAATCCCAATCTCTAGGTGGAAATGTTTTCCTACTTTCCTATAATCCAGAACTTTGCTTATAGTTCTATTATAGATCTTAAATTTTTTCTTACTGTGTTGACAATCTTCTAACCTACTACGCTGTAAGCTTTTAGAAAGTGGATTAACCACAGTGCCTTACACATGACAAATCATAATATAAATATTTGTTGCACTGACTGACTGAAGGGCTAAATGTTTCTTTAAAGTAAAAGTAAAGAGAATTTTATGGTTTCTAGCTATTTCAGGTTCTACTCATTCTAAAGTCACAGCAAGTGCATATCAAAGACTGCCAGATTATAATTAATCTTATAACTAAGATGTTGTTTTCCCTTGTCAAATTTCCTCTGCAATACATTGGGTCATTATCACCAGTTCTGTTTTTTTGTCTGCATGCTCTAGGAATTTTAAAAGCTAATTAGGGGCTTCCCTGGTGGCACAGTGGTTAAGAATCCACCTGCCAATGCAGGAGACACGGGTTCGAGCCCTGGTCCAGGAAGATCCCACATGCCATGGAGCAACTAAGCCCGTGTGCCACAACTACTGAGCCTGTGCTCTAGAGCCTGCGAGCCATGACTACTGAGCCCACGTGCCACAACTACTGAAGCCCACGCGCCTAGAGCCCGTGCTCCACAAGAGAAGCCACCACAATGAGAAGCCTGCGCACCGCAACAAAGAGTAGCCCCCGCTCGCCGCAACTAGAGAAAGCCTGCACAGCAACGAAGACCCAATGCAGCCAAAAATAACTAAATAAATTTATTAAAAAAATAAAAGCTAATTATACATCCTATAAACCTAAAATTGAAAATAATTCAGTTTACACTGAGGAGATGAATTCAAATGAAATGGATAGAATCTAAGCTGCTATCTCAAGATACCTTTCTATAATATAGGACAAAGACAATAACCACTCAAATTCACTGTATTAATTAATCATCATCAGTAACTGTAGTGGTTAAAAATAAGTAGTACGTAAAAATGATTAGGAGACGACATGGCCAAACTAGTGGTTGTGGTCACTCTTCTGCAGAATAAAAATTAGAAATTGAGAAAGTACATTTTTAGTATAATTGGAGTATTTCAAAATTAGGGAGCCAGAATTGGGTTTCTTCTAAAACCTCAGATCAAAAGCGTACTCAGAGGTGACATCAGCAAAAATGGTGGAATAAGGAATTTTGAAATCCCACCTCCCCATAAAAGTAACCAAAAAACTGACAAAATCAAATATTTTTGAACTTCAGAAACTAACCGAAGGCTTGCAACAGTCCACGGAGTGTATATTCAAGAACAAAGGCTGAATCTCAGTAAGAACAGAGAGCTTTGAGGCATTTTAAGTTACCCCAATCCCCACATTTACAGTAGCACTATCTTGAAAATAACAGCCCGCACTGCTGGTAACTGAGGAACCAGAACATATCTCATTTTCAAAGTATTGTAATGATTTGTCTTGACCTGTCTGGTTGCTCCCTGGAAGATCAGCTCAAAAGGCTTGTCTTTATTTTGCCCAACTCAAAAGGGGCCTAGTGCTAAAGAAATTACTCCACTTTGTTCAAAACATTTACAGGCAAATGTTTTAGTCACTGCTGCCTAAGGAACAGATAACAATTGGGGCAAACAATAGACTAACCAAAGAGGTTGAGGGGAAAGGGCTAGAGAATGAGATGTCCATAACGGTACTGAAAAGCTCCTATATCCTGGGAATCTAGAAGGCCACATGCATGCCCAAGGTTGTGCACACACTCAGGAAAAACCTGAGAAGACCCTAAGCTGTCACTTCTGGTTGATCTTGAGGCGTTGCAGAAACAGGAAGTGAAGGCTAAGGCATAATTGTAAACTGCCTGGCTGAGTGCTGAAGGCATGCCCTAACATGTACAAGAAGCCCCTCAGCAAAGACTGAGAGAATTTCTGGTTCCAGATGTTTAAGGAAATCTCTGTACAATCATTAGCTGACTACTAAGCTAATAGAACAGAGATTTCAGTGGCCACACACGACAAAGAATAGAGTTTATAGAACTAGTTCAGAAAAAGACACTAAACAAACAAACAATACTACTACAATAAGCAGCATCAACAAACCCAGGAGGGGAGGGAATGTGATTTCTAGAGTTGCTATATTTTAATATTCAAAATGTTCAGCTTTCAGCAAAAAATTACAAAGCATGCAATGAAGTCATTTGCAAATTATATGATACGGGTCTAGTATTCAAAATAAAGAACTTTCACAACTGAACAATAAAAATACAAATAACCCAATTTAAAAATGTACAAAGAATATAAATAAACACTTCTCCAAAGAAGATGTACAAATGGCCAACAAGCACATGAAATGCTCAACATCATTAGTCATTAGGGAAATACAAAGCTAAACCACAATGAGATACCACCTCATACCCACTAGGATATTATAATTTGAGAAAAAGAAAAAAGAAGGGAAAAGAATAACTGTAAGAATATGGAGAAATCTGAACCATTGTACATTGCTGGTGGGAATGCAAAATGGGCAGCTGCTGTGGAAAATAGTTTGGCACTTCCTCAAAACGTTAAACATAGAATTACAACATGACCCAGCAATTCCACTCCTAAGTACATACCCAAAAGAACTGAAAAAAGGTTTCAAACACATACTTATGCATAAGAATATTCATAGCAGCTCTATACGCAACAGCCGCAAGGTGGAAACAATCAAAATACCTGTTAATAAATGAATGGATAAACAAAATGTGGTATAGCCATACAACGCATTATTCAGCCATAAAAAGGTAAACATGCTAAAACATGGATGAACCTTGAAAACATTATGCAAAGTCCAGAAGCCAGTCACAAAAACCACATACTATATGATTCCATTCATATGAAAGTCAGAAAAGAGAAATCTACAGAGACTGAAAGCAGATGAGTGGTTGCTTAGAACAAGGGAGTGATAGGGGATAAGGAGTGATGGATAAAGGGTACAAGTTTCTTTCTGAAGTGCAGAAAATGTTCCAGAATTGACTCTGGTGATAGTCTGCACATATCTGTGAATATACTAAAAGCCACTGGATTGTATACTATAAAAAAGAGAACTTTCTTGTAATGTGAATTATATCTCAATAAAAAATATAATTTAAAAATGTGTACTCAACAAGCTCTTTGAAGAAGAAAGATAAAAATAAATTCACAGGAAACTTCTCCTCAGTAACAACAGAACTTGGAAGATGATGGAGAAATATCTTTAGAGTACTCAGGGGAAATAACTGCAACTGAGAACTTTGTACCCAGCCCACCCTAGATGACCCTAGCAATGAGGAGGAAAAAAAGATGTTTCCACACATAAGTAATTAGGTAAGTTCACCACTTAGGTCCACGGTAAAAGAACCTTTTTAAAAGGATCTACTTTCAGAAGAAGAAAAGTGAACCAGGTACTTCTCCTGCTTTTGGGAGTAATGGACCAGATTATTTTAATGAACCTTTTAAGGACCACTAAAAACTCTGGTGAAATATTAAAAATAATGACAATAATAATAGTAGATTTTTTTAAAGCACGGATGAGCAAAAAATAGTATAAAGAACTACCAGTCCAAAATCTAGAATGTGAGAACCCAAAGTAAGCCCAATACTCAAAAATAAAATGACTTTACAGCAATATTATTAGATAAAATTAATTCAAGGAAAAAATCATTAAGAGTTGAAGGAGAGGGCTTCTCTGGTGGTGCAGTGGTTGAGGGTCCGCCTGCAGATGCAGGGGACGCGGGTTCGTGCCCCAGTCCAGGAAGATCCCACATGCCGCGGAGCGGCTGGGCCCGTGAGCCATGGCCGCTGAGCCTGCGCGTCCGGAGACTGTGCTCCGCAACGGGAGAGGCTACAACAGTGAGAGGCCCGCGTACCGCAAAAAAAAAAATAAAATAAAATAAGGGTAGTTATAAGGTAGAGAGTTAAAATTATCTATAGGGACTTCCCTGGTGGCACAGTGATTAAGAATCCGCCTGCCAATGCAGGGGACAGGGGTTCAATCCCTGGTCCTGGAAGATCACATATGCTGTGGAGCAACTAAGCCCGTGCACCACAACTACTGAGTCTGAACTCTAGAGCCCGCGAGCCACAACTACTGAAGCCCGCATGCCTAGAGCCTGTGCTCCACAACAAGAGGAGCCACTGCAATGAAAAACCCACACACGGCAACGAACAGTAGCCTCTGCTCACCACAGCTAGAGAAAGCCAGTGTGCAGCAACAGAGACCCAACGCAGCCAAAATTAATTAATTAATTAGGGGACAAAAGAGAGACAAAATAGACAAAAAGTTAATAAAAACCTAGAGGATTTGAATACCACATATTACAAGTTTGATCTAAGAGATATGTGTAATGAATTGAGTCAAATAATAACAATAAACTTACTGAATGTATATTGTATACCTTGCGGCCTTGTAAACACTTTATATATCATGTAACTCTTACAACGACCCTGGATAGAAAGATTCTATTTTGTCTCCATTTCCTAAATTAAAAAATTGAGGTGCAGAGATTAAATGTATTCCAAAGTCACACAGCTTTAAATAGCAATCTCAGCCAAAATATGAACTGATAAAAATTTAGCTTTGCCATAATTCGACAGTACTGCATGTCAGTAATTAGGGATTGGTAAGACTCTAATAAAATAATAAATCCTTAATGTTTTATTGGACAAACAGTATGATCCCTTTCAAAAGTGTCATCAGCCCTTTTGAAGTTTTCCAAGTTTAAACTGACTTTTTAAAATGTTGTAAGTCAGAAATATGAGGTCCCCTTTGTATTTAGGGTTCATCATTAGGCTTTTCCCTCTTCTACCTAAGAGTCTTCTTAAGGGTTCTGAGGCTTGCCTCCTGTGTTGATCCATCACAATTTCATATTTAGATATAAATAGAAAAACCATAATTTTAAGAAATGTTAAGAAAACGGGGTATTCTGGTCTCCAGTCTCTGACTGGTAAGTACTTCTCTTCTTCCTTCCTACAATGCACCCTTTAAAAAGGCAGTCTAATTTTAAAATTTTGTGTCTGTGATTTTTTTTTCCCCACATCAAACCAAGCATTCAATAAACAAAATCTTACTTTGTTCCAACACAGAACACTTACAAAAACTGATGATGTACTTGGCCACAAAGAAACTTTCAAAAACCAGTTATCACGGGACTTCCCTGGTGGCGCAGTGGTTAAGAATCCACCTGCCTGCCTGCAGTGGTTAAGAATCCACCTGCCAACACAGGGGACACGGGTTCAAGCCCTGTTCCGGGAAGATCCCACATGCTGCAGAGCAACTAAGCCCGTGCGCTACAACTACTGAGCCTGCGCTCTAGAGCCTGCAAGCCACAACTACTGAGCCCGCGAGCCACAACTACTGAGCCTGCGTGCCACACCTACTGAAGCCCAAGCGCCTAGAGCCCATGCATCACAACAAAGAGTAGCCCCTGCTCGCTGCAACTAGAGAAAGCCCACGCACAGCAAGGAAGACCCAACGCAGCCAAATAAATAAATAAATAAAATTTAAAAAAAAAACACCTGTTATCATAAACCACTAATACACTTATATGTAACACAATAAAATTAGAAAAGAACAACAAAAAAGCCCCTTGAGATCAATATACCTGAAATTTTAAAATAGATAGGAAATAGCAGAGCTAAGATTTGAACCCAGTCAGTATGGTTCCATTGTTTTGCTCAAACCCTAAAGTCCTCCTAATTATTAGGCTCCAAGTCTGTGTTACCCAAAGTGTGGTACTCATTTAGGCATCACCTTTATATATCTTAGAAATGCAAGTTCATGGGCCCAGGTGATTTGCCAGTTTTCCAGTTTTCAATTTTTCCAGTTTTCAATTTCCAAGCAAATTGAAGTTTGAAAACCACCTCTCTGAACCAAGGCTCTTAATCCTGGTAAAAGCTCTGCTTTTGACTCCTTATAATGTGAGATAAGGAACACCTTATTCTTTAAGCCACTAAAAGGGTTTTCTACTATTTGCAGCTCGGAGCATGCTAACTGGATACAAAAATGAATACACAAAAATCAATACACCAACTTTATAGGTTCCTAATGACAGTAAATCCTATCATTTCTACCTTTAAAATATATCCAGGATCCAATTACTTCTTACACCTCCATCACAATCAACTTCATACAAGATACCACTATTACTTTTCTGAATTACTCCAAGAACCCTTAACACCAGTTATATATATACCACTTCTCTACAAAGCAAGAGTGATCCTTTCAAAGCCTGAATGTTCCTCTTCTGTTCAAAAATCCCTATGGCTTCCCTTGTCAGAATAAAATCCAGAGCGCAAAACGGCCAATAAGTCCATTTATGACCTGCCCTGCTCTCCCATGCTCCCCACTCCCGACCCCACCCCGACCCCCGACTTAAAACATTAAGACTAAAACAAGAAGATACTCAACTTCAGTAGTAATGAGGGAAATACAAAATACAATAAAACACAATTTTCCTTCTATCACTGAAAAACTTTAAAGTTGGGAAACATCACATGTTGGTAAAGATGTGGAGAAACAAGTTCACTCACACACTATGGGCCAAAACATAAATTAGGAAAGCAATTTGACAATATCTGATAAACTTAATAATCATATATTCCCTATGACCCAGAAAACCCTCTTCTTGGTATTTAACATAAAGGAACACTTGCACATATATAAGAACATTCATTGCATTTGTGTTTGTGATGCAAAGGAGAAAACCTAAAGGTTAATTAATAGCTAGCTATACAAACTAGAATATTCATATAATAGAATATTATGTAACTGTGAAAAGAAATATATCTAACAGACCTCTAAGACATATCGTAGTTAAAATTTCCGAATGCCAGATACAGTATGAGGCAACTTACATAAACACACACACAGAAAACTAAGGCTATGTAAAAGCACAGAAAAAGACTTGCAAGGACACTCATCAAATTTAAAATTGGTCCTTATCTCTCTTTTTTTTTGGTTTCCCCCTTTTTAAATTAATTAATTTTTTACTGAAGTATAGTTGATTTACAATGTTGTGTTAGCTACTGCTGTACAGCAATGTGTATATGTTATACATATACATACATTCTTTTTTTTTAATTCTTTTCCATTTTGGTTTATCATAGGATATTGAATATAGTTCTCTGTGCTACACAGTAGGATCTTGTTGTTTATCTGGCCCTTATCTCTTTAGGTGGAGAGGATCAGGATTATGAGCAGTATAAAAAGGAATTATCATACTCAAAATGTTTTAATTTTTAAATAAAAATGTATCCACATATTTCTTATATAAATTAAAACTTACTATAATTTTTTAAAAGAAGAAAAAAGCGAGTTTCTAAACTGTATGTCCAGCATAATTTTGCTTGATCATAAAACGTGAACATATCCATACATATTAAATAGATAAATAATTTTTAAAAGGATACATATTAAACAGTTAACAATTGTTCTTCTAGAGAACAGAGAGATGGAGGAATTGCTTTTCACTTGAAACTCACTTTAAGGTGCATAGTAAATTATAATTTAACTTCTCTTCCAAGAACAAATACTAAAGCAACAACTTAATTTAACCCCCATTACCAGTCCCAAATTAAATCGTAGGCCTATAACTGTCTTATTTTTGCAAAATACAAGTGGGCAGAAGAAAGACACGTCCCTGAAACACATTAAACTGAGAGATCTGAGGCTACTTTAGGACGGCCAAAGCAGATGATGCTAAAACTGACTTTGTCTAAAATAATGGTACACTTCACGGAGACTGCATGCCATTTAATAAGCCATAGTCCAACCCAGCCACAGTAAATAAAAGCTACAAGAAAGTTTACTAGGCTAATTCTTGGTTAAGTTTTACTTAGATTTCAATTTGATCATTTCCTTTTTAGTACCACTGGCGTTAAGCAAAACAACTACTTACAAATAATATTTGGCTGGCTATGCACCTTCAACTTGAATGCGTATCCAGGCCTAATTCCACAAGAGAAAAACATTATTTCCAATTAAGATAATGTGGAGTGGCATGGACATATATACACTACCAAATGTAAAATAGATAGCTAGTGGGGAAGCAACCGCATAGCACAGGGAGACCAGCTCGGTGCTTTGTGACCACCTAGAGGGGTGGGATAGGGAGGGTGGGAGGGAGATGCCAAGAGGGAGGAGATATGGGGATATATGTACATGTATAGCTGATTCACTCTGCTATAAAGCAGAAACTAACACACCACTGCAAAGCATTTATATCCCAATAAAGATGTTAAAAAAATAAAAAGGATAATGTGGAGCATATATATTCTCCCCTGGTTCCCAGCCTAATGTTGAATTGAATCCTGTAGTTTTTCATTTTGTTAATTCATCTCTGAAACAATATCGTTACTGGAAATACCGACAAGACCCCAGTCACTTGACAACAGCCAGAACATGTAAAGTATAGAAAAATAAAACTGGATCCTAGGTAGGTATATAGTATAGACAAGACTAAAAAGGTAATGTAGTGAATTATCACACATTTCATATAAATATATATTTGATAGCTGTTAGAAGGGTCAGATAGATCTTGGCCATAACTCCAGAACAGCGTGAATTTTATGGATGGGATCATTTTTAATGCAAATTTCAGATTATTTAAATAATTTAAACACTCTAGAAGATGATAATATTGCTTCTTGGTATTCTTTCTGATATTAAACTTTTTTTATTCTACTAAACCTACTTGATCTTTATCTAGACATGTCTGTTTATTCATAAAATACTATATCCTAAATGTTTACTATTTTTCACTCAACAGTGGTATACTGCTACCTTTCATCTTTAATAATATATTATGATAAATTGAGTAAAATGCTGCCCAGACTTTATACATCAAGCCTAAGAGCAAAACTTGCAAAGAAGCTGAACATGAAGCCTTATAAACTTATATTCAAGATTCTACAAATACTTATTATAAAACTTTTAGTATCTCACTCCTAGTTCTCATGAGGAAGAATTATAGTAAAGAAGGTAATCAAATCAGTTTTATTCAACATATGAATGATACACTAACAGCTTTTGCTACAAATGTAATTTATTACATAGGTATCTGAAAGGAATTTACAACTTAGCGTGATTTATCCAGAATATTTGTTCATGGCTGTTTAAGAGTTACTTAAGTTGGCTAGTAAGCCAAAGTACAGGTTCAATGCCCATGTTTTGCAGTCCCCACAAAATTAACTTTGCTCAATTCTTTCGCCACAAACTCAAGTGTTAATCAACCCTAACCAAACATCTTATAAATACTTGCTATAGATCAAAAGAATAACAATGGGTAAACTGTTCACAACAACCCATTCTCGGGGCTTCCCTGGTGGTGCAGTGGTTAAGAATCCGCCTGCCAATGCAGGGGACATGGGTTCGAGCCCTGGCCTGGGATGATCCCACATGCCACGAAGCAACTAAGCCAATGAGCCACAACCACTGAGCCTGCGCTCCAGGGCTCGCGAGCCACAACTACTGAGCCCATGTGCCACAACTACTGAAGCCTGTGCGCCTAGAGCCCGTGCTCCACAACAAGAAAAGCCACTGCAATGAGAAGCCCGCGCACTGCAATGAAGAGTAGTCCCTGCTCGTTGCAACCAGAGAAAGCCCGTGCACAGCAACAAAGACCCAACAAAGCCAAAAATAAAAATAAAAAATAATAATAATTATTATTATTTTTTTGCAGTATGCGGGCCTCTTACTGCTGTGGCCTCTCCCATTGCGGAGCACAGGCTCCGGACTCGCAGGCTCAGCACCCATGGCTCACGGGCCCAGCCACTCCACACCATGTGGGATCTTCCAGGACTGGGGCACGAACCCGTGTCCCCTGCATCGGCAGGCGGACTCTCAACCACTGCACCACCAGGAAAGCCCCAAAAAATTTTTTTAATAAAATTAAAAAAACAACCCATTCTCAGCTGATTCACTTCGCTGTACAGCGGAAACTAACACAACATTGTAAAGCAATTATACTCCAATGAATGAAAGAAAGAAAGAAAGAAAAAAAAAAAAGAAAGAAAGAAAGAAAAAAAGAAAGAAAGAAAGAAAAAGAAAGCAAGCAAGCAAAAAAAAATATTCTCAGTCAGCATGCCCTAGAGGCAAGTATAAGAAACTTCAAGTCAACTGGATTAAAGTTCCGGCTTTTATACTCAGCTATTTAATGTTGGTAAAATAACAGCCTTCCAGAGTATCTGCTTTCCTACCTATAAAATAGCAGAAAAATATCCCCTACCTAACATACAAGATTTTTTTTTAAGTTCAAATGAAATCATAAATGGGAACATGCTCTTTAATGTGTAAAACACTATATTAAGTGGTTATTTAAGGCAGTTCAAAATATCTGCCCTACTAAAGGAAGGTTAGCAGGATGCCCTCCATAAATGAGGGTCAGTATTATTCAGTCATTCATAAATTCCTTAACAAAATTTATTCTTTGCTTTAAAAACAAATGGAACAATATGTATATAACTACCTACTATATAATTAATTCCTGGAATTACTGGTGAAAGTGTTACTTTCCTGTTACTCTTCTTCTAACCCTGTTTAATTTCTGCTTACATCTCTGAGAAATGTCCAGCTTTAGAGAAGAGCAGTTACTCTGATTAGCTCTATCATTAGTAGTCCCACTGTTTTGTTTCCCTAAAGATGTACCAGTAAAACCAAAGAAATTACTAATGAAAACATACCTCTTTTCCCTTGGTTGTCCCTGGTACAGATAAGTATAAGTAATTCATACCTGTACTTTTTAAAATAAATTTTGGACTTCCCTGGTGGCACAGTGGTTGAGAGTCCACCTGCCAATGCAGGGGACACGGGTTCGAGCCCTGGTCTGGGAAGATCCCACATGCCGCGGAGCAACTAAGCTGGTGCGCCACAACTGCTAAGCCTGTGCTCTAGAGCCCGCAAGCCACAGCTGCTGAGCCCATGTGCCACAACTACTGACGCCCACGCACATAAAGCCCATGCTCTGCAACAAGAGAAGCCACTGCAAGGAGAAGCCCACATGTCACAACGAAGAGTAGCCCCCACTCGCCCCAACTAGTGAAAGCCTGCGTGCAGCAAACGAAGACCCAATGCAGCCAAAAATAAATAAATAAAAAATGAATTTATTAAAAAAATAAATTCTTACACCTGACAGTATAGTGCTAATATTTTTTAAAAGCAGCCTCAATGGATTTTTTCTTTTAAAAGCACTAAGTAAAACGTAATGCGTCTCATATAAGCAGTATGAGGATAACAGAAAGTATGAATGCTTTTCATGAAATTGGTTCTTATCACGCTCCCATATAGCTATCTCTGCATTTACCAGAACCCACTAAATTATTTTTCTCATGCAGTTTTCTTCTTAACTAGACAACAAACTCCCTGAGGAAAAGACAATGCTTTGGAGCAGCTTCGTACCTCTAACACCTATCAATATCTGACACATATTGGTGCTAAATAAAATCTGAACAGAACTGAACTATCAATACCATGCCCTGGTTTTCTTTTTCTTTTTAATTTATTTATTTTATTTATTTATTTTTAGCTGTGTTGGGTATTCGTTGCTGCGCGGGGGCTTTCTCTAGTTGCAGCGAGCAGGGGCTACTCTTTGTTGAGGTGCGAGGGCTTCTCACTGCAGTGGCTTCTCTTGTTGCGGAGCACGGGCTCTAGGCATGCAGGCTTCAGTAGTTGTGGCACGCGGGCTCAGTAGTTGTGGCTCACGGGCTCTAGAGCTCAGGCTCAGTAGCTGTGGCACACGGGCTTAGTTGCTCCACGGCATGTGGGATCTTCCCGGACCAGGGCTCGAACCCGTGTCCCCTGCATTGGCAGGCGGATTCTTAACCACTGCACCACCAGGGAAGCCCGCCCTGGTTTTCTATAATGAGATTTTCTGTGCCCCGGACAAGGTCAGATAAGCTTTGCTGAGTTCCCAGACATATTTGTTCTTGGTAGTTTGAGAGGCTGTAGTGTGGTGTGGTGGTTTCATTAGTAAAACTGAACGTATCTGATTCATGTAAAATGTACAAGTTGTAAAAGAACTGTATTTTAGGTGCTATACATTAAATATTGTTCCTGTTTCTAGGGCTGAAACATCTAGGATAGGATATAAACTTAGGAAGAGATATTGGTTTTATAATGGCAAATCTATGGTATGTAAATTGATTTCCCAGCTTGCAAATACAAGTTAACTTTGTACTCTTTATCCCAGTGTTTCAAGGGATTAGTACTGTACAACAAACTTCACTGGTGATTCTGATTAGACATTCAGGTTGTTACTTATTTATCTCTACTATGGAATTCAGTTGCCATAAATTAAATTTAGTTTCATTTATTTCTCCTTAATAATACCCATTTAACTCAGGGAGTACTAGAGGTTTTAGGTTTAATCTTTTTTGTTTCTATTGAGGTATAATTGGCATACAACATTATATTAGGTTTAATCTTTAACATTAATCCAGTTTGTATTAAGACAGGGAAATAGATATTGGAAATCTTATTTTAGAGCTGTAAAGACAGAGAAGTAAGTGGTTTTCCCCAGCGTTCAGTTTGAGTTCACCGTACTGTCAACATTAGGCCCCTTGAGTTCTTGATTCCTATAGGCCAAACTTTTCTGTCTGGACCATTTAGGGCCTATAATCCACCTTCTGAGGCAAAAAATCTAAATACAATTTTTCTTTCTTAAGGAACGTGTTGACCTCAGTAAAACTGCATTTTTTGTTGTTGTGTAGATCTAGATTTGGGAAGCTGTTTTTGTATAACTCCAGTCAGCTGTGACTAAGAACACTGAATATAAAGTCCTTTATTTTCCTGAAGTTACCATTCATGATAATGTTAGGAAAGTTACATTATTAAATAAATGCTTTAACTTATCCAAGGATACTTCCAAAATATATCATGTTTCCTTCCTACAAACGGGTTGCAGAAGTAAGTTATGATGTGATTTTTGCAACGTGAGTGTCTTCAAATGAAGGACATGTAAATAATTTTCCAAATAAACTGATAAGGATGAGTGTGGGGAAAGGGTATTAGCAATGCGGTGCTCTTTTAAAAAAATAAATGCATCCCTACTTACTTGTCCATGTTCAGTCATGCCATAGCTTTATTTTCTACAAATCAGAGATGGAAGAATGACCAGTTTCTGGGGTAAAAGCTGACTGTTTTAAATGTCAACTTACAATTTAGTTCCAGATTCTCATCTTAGGAGACATATATCCACATTTGCCTAACAATGAATGCAATAATGGTTACAGTATAAACTCCAAATTGAAACACTGTTAATTACTGTTCAACTACATTGGTTAAAATTCATAGATGTTCCTGTTCAATAAACCTGATATATAAAATTGAATCAGATGAAAAGAGATCATTAGTTATATTCTTTCCTTTTAATACACTTTTTCCCAGCCAGGGTTCAAACTCAAGACTTCAAAGCTAATGCTCTTAAATAGGTTCTCTATATATAAATACATAAATTCCATAAATATTAAAAACTGAATCATAACACCCTAAACTCCAGGATATCACACAATCATATCCATTCCTCACTCCCTTGGCGAAGGTCATTTGGACAGATACACCATAGCTGTATATACATATACATGTACATATGGTTTACACGTACTTGTGGTATATACACATACCATACTTTTTGTCTTTTTCTTTTGCCAGTGCCCACCTCCATTTTTATCAAAATTCAGGGCAAAAACAAGCAGGAATCCAAAGCAGAATATAGGTTCAGGTCACAAAGGCTAAGTAAGTGTTTTGTGTTTAACAGCAGTTAAAAACAAAGAAATGTAAGAACACTGGCAATAAATTGAATATCTAATATCTAACTCACAGCAAGTTGGGGGATTTATTTACAGAGAATCACAGAATTTCCATGTGAGAAGGAACCTTAGAGTTCAGATAGTGGGGTCCAGAAGGCAATTAACCCAAGGTCACATAGATACACACGTGTATGTGTATGTAATATACAAACACGTGTATTTCATAGTTCAGAAGTTACTTCCCCCTGTAAAATCCTAAAGACATCATCTTAACGTTTTCATTTTCTTTTTTTTAAATTAATTGATTTATTTTATCTTATTTTTTGTCTGCATTGCATCTTTGTTGCTGCACATGGGCTTTCCCTAGTCGCAGTGAGCAGGGCTACTCTATCTATCTATCTATCTATCTATCTATCTATCTATTTATTTATTTATGGCTGTGTTGGGTCTTTGTTTCCGTGCGAGGGCTTTCTCTAGTTGTGGCAAGCGGGGGCCACTCTTCATCGCGGTGCGCAGGCCTCTCACTATCGTGGCCTCTATTGCTGTGGAGCACGGGCTCCAGACGTGCAGGCTCAGTAATTGTGCCTCACGGGCCCAGCCACTCTGCGGCATGTGGGATCCTCCCAGACCAGGGCTCGAACCCGTGTCCCCTGCATTGGCAGGCAGATTCTCAACCACTGAGCCACCAGGGAAGCCCCAGGGCTACTCTTCATTGCGGTGCGCAGGATACTCATTGTGGTGGCTTCTCTTGTTGCGGAGCACAGACTCCAGGGGCGTGGGCTTCAGTGGCTGTGGCACGTGGGCTCAGTAGTAGCTGTGGCTCACGGGCTCTAGAGCACAGGCTCAGTAGTTGTGGCGCACGGGTTTAGTTGCTCTGCATCATGTGGGATCTTCCCAGACCAGGGCTCGAACCCATGTCCCCTGCACTGGCAGGAGGATTCTTAACCACTGCGCCACCAGGGAAGTCCCATCTTAATGTTTCCGTCCTCTCCTTACTCAAATTAATTTCAAAATTAGAACATTAAAGTACATAGATGATCTAGTTCAAAAAATAAGATGACAAAAAAATGGATAACGTATTCTAACAAAAAACTCTGGAAAACCTTGCAGCTAACATTTATAGTTAATATTAAATTGTTAATTTTCTCTTTTTTTTAACATCTTTATTGGAGTATAATTGCTTTACACTGTTACGTTAGTTTCTGCTTTATAACAAAGTGAATCAGCTATACGTATACATATATCCCCATATCCCCTCCCTCTTGTATCTCCCTCCCACCCTCCCTATCCCACCCCTCTAGGTGCTCTCAGGGAGCTGGTCTCCCTGTGCTATGCGGCTGCTTCCTATTAGCTATCTATTTTACATTTGGTAGTATATATATGTCAATGCCATTCTCTCACTTCGTCCCAGCTTACCCTTCCCCCTCCCTGTGTCCTCAAGTCCATTCTCTATGTCTGCATCTTTATTCCTGTCCTGCCCCTAGGTTCTTCAGAAATATATTTTTTTAACTGTTAATTTTCAAGGAACTGCAAATCCCTTCTCTTTTTTTTCCTTTCACCCCACCCACCTCAAAAAAGGAAAAAAGAAAACAAAGAACAAAACAAATCTGGCTCTTCGCTGGTAACTGCAATTCAGGACACAGGCAGTTGGCGATGACCTTTCCAGGGCCTAAGCTGTCAACCAAGGATGACAGAAAGAAAGCATAAAAGAAGAGGTACTCTACATTTAAAAACATGCCCTAATCTAGAAATTTACTGCTTTCTTTTGGCCTGTCCCTCCTGCCACATAAATACCTTCATACTGCATATAGTAAAAAAAAAAAAAAAGTACTTAGAATAGCTATACCTATGGCATATTCTTATTATTGTAAATTGTAGTAAAACTGAGAATGCTTTTCCATTTTTTACTTTTGAATGATCATGAAGAGTTAGTATATGCACCCCTTGTTGTTCTAACCCATTCTGAAAGTACAACTCTTTTCATGTCAGCAGAGATCTCCCACTTTCTCAGTCCCCGAGATATCTATTTCTTCTTGGTGGGGAAAAAAAAACAAAGAAACCCTTGGCTACAAATTCTAAGATAGGGAATAAACCACAGTCTGACTCTGAATTCTTGAGTTTTGTCTGTGCATGTACCCATAATTATCCACTCTTGTTAAAATATAATTAATTTATAACTCTTTAAGTCATGTAGGAAATATTATATAAAAATAAAGTAGCAGAATAAATCAAAAATAAATAAATAAATGATCGTGAAATTATATCTGCCTGCATCCTTCAGTTAATCAGAAAGTTACACTCACCAACAAATATCACAATAGGTTTTACATTTGATTATATAAAACTGGGCAGGCATTCGATATATTGCCAACCTTCACCTCCTTGTTACTAGATATGATTTCTGTCTTAGCACCAAAGTAATGCATAAAATCAATTTACTATTTACTTTCAGTGTTCTATTTCCCTTTTTTTACTTTTTACTAGAAATTCCTGGGATCAAGGATAAAAATGACAGAAGACATTGCCAATATATGTTTCATAACTGACTAAACCCTTGTCTACCATGTTTTAATAGGTGACTTTTACCTCAGAGCAACTTAGAAGACAGCAAAATGGATTAAATTACTTACATTTCCACCTGATTACAACTGTCAGATATGAGGCTTATTAAAGCCAACAGAATATCATAAAATCAAATTGGAGGAAATATGATTCGGGAATAAATAGGTTACTTACCTATAGCTTTAAATCACATGCCTGCTAAATCGTTACTTGATATGTGCTGAAAATAACTAGCCAGCAAAGCCATTCTTTTAACAGAAATAGTCTTCAAAAGCTAATGCAAATCTGTTTTGGATTTATTACCTTTGAATACATACCTTTCTTTTTAAAGTTATATAATAAAGCAACATGAATCAAGCATAAATACTACTGCATAGTTCAATACCACCACCTACTGTAGTTGCTATTAAGTTAAAATCTTTTTATCAAATGGGTTCAAGTGCATTAAGACATAAAACTATAAAACCACAGGTGGATGCCTTCATTTTTCTGAGGTAATTTTTGGGTAGGGGTCTGATCTAAGAATTCACTAAGTCTGGGATATTAAATAGGAAAACAGTGTAAAGACAACTGCACAAGCAGCTAAATTTGGTCAGTTTAAGGGCATTCTTTCTTCTTCCTCCCTCCCTTGGATTCTCCTGGTGTAACGGAATATTTTATTTTGGACATCTAAAAATACCCTTGCAAGACCACAGTATTAGTTAGATTACTGAAATTTTTAATTTAGTTTCCAATCTGTCACCAGTTGGGAAACAGTAATCTAAGGGCTAGCAATAACAAAAGTACTCATTAATTTAGAAGAAATATGAGACCAAAATTTCAAAAGAGGCAACTCTGAGGATGAAAATTGAAGGATTTTTTAAAATTAAGATTAAAAAACAACACCAATACTAACAGCTAAAACTGACAAAAGGCCTAGAACATGAAGACATGACTTTAAAAGTGTGGATACTTCTAACAGAAATACTGCTTTAATGAATGAAAATCTTCAATGTAGAAACAGATTACATCGGGGCTTCCCTGGTGGCACAGTGCTTGAGAATCCGCCTGCCAATGCAGGGGACACGGGTTTGAGCCCTGGTCCAGGAAGATCCCACACGCCGCAGAGCAACTAAGCCCGTGTGCCACAACTGCTGAGCCTGTGCTCTAGAGCCAGTGAGCCACAACTACTGAGCCCACGTGCCACAACTACTGAAGCCCGTGCGCCTAGAGCCCATGCTCCGCAATGAGAAGCCACCGCAATGAGAAGCCCGCGCACCACAACGAAGAGTAGCCCCTGCCCGCCGCAACTAGGGAAAGCCCGCACGCAGCAGCGAAGACCCAACACAGCCAAAAATGAATAAATAAGATAAATAAATTTATTTTTTAAAAAAGAAATAGATCACATCTTATAACTAGGATTAAATATCAACAATACATCTTGTGAAGTTTTTGCCAAGTTAAAAAAATTTAATGACTTAATGGAAAGCATAATTTTCAATACATAACTGTTTATCTTATATATACTGTAGCAAGACACAAACATATGTTTATTTTAAATAATGAATGACTACAATATAAGTACATGATACAGTGTACTGTGCTTCAAAAGGACCCATGATTATACAATAAAGAAATATCAGTAACATTATTCAAAAAAGGACAGATTGTCTGAATGGGCCTAAAAAGCCCAGACTTTTAATTTGGATTTTCTATAGTAATGTTAGATAATTGCTTTCAAACCAATCTCTAAAGCATTAAAAACAAAATTCCTTAGTTTTACTAGTACTCTTTCCCATTGCAAGGCCTTTCAAATAGAGTGACACAAATGACTCTCACCCACTGGAAAATATAACATTTTCCACATGCACCAACTTGGAAAATATGGTTATTTACTATGCAGAATGTTCTTTAGGTTAGAAGATAAAACCTTAAGGGAGAAAAAGGGTCATTACTGCAGTCTTAACTGTACTGTGTGACTGAGCCTACAAACTTTAACAAAATACTGGAGTGGCTATTTCAGAAGAAAGGACCAAGGTCGGCTTTTATTCAAAAATTACAGATTCATAGGATCTGGAACAAAAGGAACCTTAATAATTGATTCTAACTCCCTTTTCTTACAGAAGAGGTAAATGACCAAACCAGAGAAGTGAAAAGAGATGACCAAAGCTACAGTTAGTTGGTGACAAAAATCAAGGTTATCTAATATCCAGTTCTCTTAACTCCCAAAGCAGTATTTTCTTTCTGCCACAGAACAGTTTATGATTTTTCTTATTTTGGACAAATTGAAGCAATAAAATGAAGCAGGTAAAGAAATATTACAACCTAATCATACAAACTGTAGTATTACAGATTTATCAGAGAGGCAGTGAGGTATAATGAAAAACAATAATGAACAGGGATTCAAAATACCCAAATTGGAACTCATCACTTCCTAGCTATGTGAGTCTTAACATCTCCGGGGACTGATTAAACTGTAAAATGGTATGTGAATGTCAGTGAATGTTACCACTATAACTTTTTTTTTTAAGTTATACTTTTTAATAAACCCAAATA
This sequence comes from Stenella coeruleoalba, assembly GCF_951394435.1. Lineage (NCBI taxonomy): Eukaryota > Metazoa > Chordata > Mammalia > Artiodactyla > Delphinidae > Stenella > Stenella coeruleoalba. Next base: position 40,124,814 of record NC_137165.1, read on the forward strand.
AGAATTTTTTCCTCCAATAATACTACATTCTCATAATGGAGCTACTAAGAGTATGACAAGTGGAGAGTCCTAACTGAAAAAAATCTAAACTTGGATTCAAGGGCTAGCTTAGATATTTACACATGTCTGTCATTAATTTCACTATGTTAAGATAGCATTGGCTACAGCACTTAAAAAGAAGGATAGCTGTATTCTCTCGATAGCAAAAGCAAAATAAAATATACTGGATGAAGAACTTTAGGAAAGCTCTTTTCCACACATTTTATGGGCTTTTATACTATGTTATGCTAAAAACAGAGCAGAATGATAGAGTGGAGTAAAAAAAAAATTGCAGATTGGAATCTTGGCTCCCAAAAATACTAGCTGTGCAACTTGAATACTTCTTGGGCCCTAGCTTTCCTCAAAAGAGAATTGTGAGAATTAGAAGTAACCAAGGTAAGACATCTAGCTCAGTGCACCTGGCATACAGGACATATTTAATAATCATTATTAAATTTGGAAGGAAATTATCAAAATTTGCCACAAAACAAAGTGTACTGCAAGTAATATAAAAGTATTTGGGGCTTCCCTGGTGGCGCAGTGGTTGAGAGTCCACCTGCCGATGCAGGGGACACGGGTTCGTGCCCTGGTCCTGGAGGATCCCACATGCCGTGGAGCGGCTGGGCCTGTGAGCCATGGCTGCTGAGCCTGCGCGTCCGGAGCCTGTGCTCCGCAACGGAAGAGGCCACAACAGTGAGAGGCCCGCGTACCGAAGAAAAAAAAAAAAAAGGATTTTAATGAATTTCAATTAGAAGACTAAGACAATTCAGTACGCATTACGTTAACTTATAAGGGTTATTATAGTACAGATTTAATGCCAAAGTGATACAGCAAAGAACAACAATAATTTTCACACCTCCATATCTTTTTTTAAACTCTTTTATCCAACAGTCATCTACTTGGCTATTCTACAGGATACTACATAGCTGCCTAACAGATACTCTTCTCCCTTGATTTTAACTTAAAATTTTTTTTTTCTACAACTCTACCACTGAGTGTGAGATTTAAAGTGTGTGGCCTTCACTTACAACATCCAAAAGCATAATACACAGAATATTCCCTAAAAAAGGTTTTAAAGAATTAAATAAAAAACAATAAGCTTTAGTTATCTTCTGCCCAGATAAAAAAATGTGGCCAAGAAAACAATCTTTCACTTTTTGTATTAACCATAACTAATTTGAAATTAGTTGTTATATATTTGCTATAGAAATTTCCCGCACTCACAAAAATTTTCAGAGCTATCTGCTTACAATCATAAAATTATCAGTCCTTTAAAAACCTGTGATTTTTGAGAATTAAAAAAATAATGTAAATATTTTAGATATGAAAAGGCTGCTTCATCTTATCTACATCTTTTATCCATTGAAAGTAAACATTTAAAATGTTTTCAACGAATTAGCAAGGTTTATTACTTCATGAGAGACCAAAGTTTATTGCTTTATTACCTGTAAATTAGGTCATTAAGGGGTAAATGACTTTAAGAAACATCAGACAATGAAACTCATTAACACATATCATTTCCAGTCCCTTCTCATTTTTATTTCAGCATGAACACTTCACTTCATAATAAGAGTAGCCTTTTGTTTACAAATAAACACTGCAGAAGAAGGAGTTTTCCCTCCCTTTTTATCTTAGACACGTTAAGAAAACTTTAGTTGTACCAATCAAGGTAAACAGACATGCTTGCAGGACTTCCCAGGCAGCACAGCAGTTAAGAACCCGCCTGCCAATTCAGGGGACATGGGTTCAAGCCCTGGTCCAGGAAAATCCCACATGCTGCGGAGCAACTAAGCCTGTGCGCCAGAACTAGCCGGTGTGCTGCAACTACTGAAGCCCACGTGCCTAGACCCCGTGCTCTGCAACAAGACAAGAAACCACAATGAGAAGCCTGCGCAGCACAATGAAGAGTAGCCCCCGCTCGCCACAACTAGAGAAAGCCCGCGCACAGCAACTAAGACCCAGCGCAGGCAAAAATAAAAATAAATTAAAAATAAATAAATTTATTTTAAAGACCCAGACATGCTCAAGAAAGCAATACATTCTCTTATTATTTTAGTACCACCAGTACAGATAAACTACAAATTAAAATATAAGATAATTACAAAAACAGGATATAGCAATGCATTTTTAAAGCACAAACTACAAAGAACTCTTTCCAACAATTACTCACACAACCTAAAAGTGAATAGCAAAATGATAAAGAGCTGACTGTAATGGCAAAAGGCCACCCTCCACTCAATTCTTCAGCATTTGGGTTTCCCTTTGAAGATTTCTGTTAAGTGCTAAATATCTATTCAGTAATTTTAATGGCAGTCTGGACTTTTACAGTAGTACTGAATAGGAAACCATCATAAATTAAGTTTACTGGGTCTCTCTACACTAGGGCAACATAAAATTCTATTAAACACCAAAACATATCTACTATAATAATTCCTTCCCATGATGAAGGTAAATAGGAAGACTCTAAGGAGACCAATTCCTTGATTTTTCTCCACTCCTGGCCTGCAACAGTAACACTGTAGCTCTGCAGTTAAACTCTCCCCAACACTCCCTGTCTTGATCTTTACGGGCAAATTAAAATATTTTTCCCATAAGCATAAAAAGAAATCAAGGAATAGACTAAACTGAAGACCTTGGGTAACAATTTCATCCTCTGCAACTAGTTGGCAAGCTTCCTGAAACTTCTGTCTCACCGTCTTACAATTTCATCCTTCAAATGGAAATGAAGAAAAACACCAAGTGAGATGTACACTGAGCTGTGAGTGATCCCAGGTCAGCCTGATTCTCTGCCAAAAAAGGCCAGGCAACATTTACTCTTCTTGCTGTAGTTTCTTTCTCTTTCTTATCCCCTCAAAACACCTTCCCGTATATTACTATACTACTGTAATTCACCTGTAGCTACGATACTTCACTTCCCAAAGGAACCACTTCCTGACACTGACTACTCTCTAAAGACGCTTTCGGATGTTTTATTTCCTCACCCATTCCTTAATTCCATTACTATAAACCTCTCTCGCCAGAGGTGGAGTTCTTAGAGACAAAGAGACTTGAATGGATTTTAAGTCTCTCAGACCTTCGTCCCAACCTCAAACCCTGTACACGTCTAAGAGTTCCCAGAAACAATGAGCTACAAAAGTACAGACTAAACGGGAAAGAAGAGGAAGTATCAGAACAATACCCAAAGCAAACAGCACCGAAAACTCGTGGTCGTCTCTATCATCTCAGTCTACCACCCCCACTTCCCTAGTTTAACCAAGGTCTCTCAAACTCGGAGAAAAGCCCCCTAGCCCATAATTTCCCCCTCGCTTCACGAAGAAAGTGGCAGAAAGAAAAGAAGCTAGCTCCCTCCGGTCGATCGGAGCTGTGATGCTTTTTCTGCCGGGTGAAGGGAGGCAAGCCAAGGGTTGTGTAAAGAATGGAAAGCTGAGTGATACTGGGGGGAGGGGGAATTAGGGCGCCAGAGCTAATCCCCCGCCGGGGCCCCGCTGGTGGAAGAGGCAGGAGGCGACCGGTCGGGAGGAAGAGGGAAGCCGGGCTGCATTGGGCTTTCGGGTCGCGAAAAGGGGGAGAGAAGTCTGGCAGTCCTAGAGGCCGGGGGGTGACGGCGCCAGACAAGGGAGGAGGCTCAGTGCGGAGCGAATTTTTCGGGGCACGAGAGAGGGAATCGCCTTCCTCCTGCCACCCTAGCCCCCTCCAAGCGCACACCTCAAACCTGCTCTTGGTCACTCCGTTCACGTCCCTCCTCATGGGGCCGGCGGGTGCGGCCGGGGCCGGGCGCTGCGGCGTGCGGAGTGCAAAGACTGGGGGCCCCGGGCAGGCCCGTGAGTTCCGGCACCGAGAGGAGGCAGAGGAGCTGCGGGCAGGGGCCGTCGGCGGGGAGGAGAGACCTCTCGACTCCGGCAGGGCCTCCTCCACCTCCCGCGGTGTGGCGACGACTGCTCGTCGCTAGCTCTTCTCTCTCCTCTGCCTCAACTTCAACCCAAAACAAAAACACTCCCCACCTAGCAGCAACGCCGCTCCTCATTGGGCAGAGCCGCCCGGGCCTCGGAACTGCGTGGGGAGGGGGAGGAGGAGCGCGCGGCGGCGGTGGTGGCGGCGGCGGCGGCGGCGGCGCAGGACCACCCCTCCCCCACCCCCGGGTGCAGCCGGCGACCATCAGCCCGGGAGCAGCCGGAGCGCGGCGGCGGTGGCGGCGGCGGCGGCGGCGGCGGCGGCGGCGGCGGCGGCGGCACGAGCCCGCTCTCGCCTCCAAGGCAGGAAAGCCCACCGCGAGAAGGAGAGGCAGGGAAGTGCCTATGTGTCTGTGTGTATTTATGTATGGGAGGGGCTGTGGGGCGGATGCGAGTGCGCGCGTGCTCGCCGACCGGTGAGAGAAGAGAAAGCAGGACAACTGCACACAGCACCCGAGCCCACTCTCCTCTCCTCCGCGGGCAAACAGCACGCACCAACTCACTAAGCACTTGAGCTGTCTGTCTTGTCCTCCCAGCCCCCTAAGTCTTGTCGCTTCCCCGATAGCCTGTGCTGGCGCACATGTCCTTCCCAGCCACCCAACTCCCTTCCCCTATCACTCACTGTCGCCTTGAACCCAAAGTGCAGCAGGCGGTCCCTACTCGGAGCCATTTTCCTCGTCTCTGGTTGTCTCTAGATTGGGGCAGTGCTGCTGCCGCCGCCGCCGCCGCCGTTGCTGCCGCCTCCCCCGCCCCCGTGAATTGCATTACCGGGTGTTGCAGGGAGGCTTGGGGGGCCGCTGCGGAGCGTGGATCTTCCTGTGCATGGATCAGGAGGACAGAGGGACAATTGTGCTGCCCTCTGCTCCGGGGACGTGCGGCAAGGCGCACCTCGTGCCTTGGGGTCAGGGGGTGCAGTGCAGGAGCTGGGCGACCATTCCTTTAGCCGGGGGAGGGGCGCGCTTTGGTGGAGGTGGGGGCGGGTGAGGCAGAAAGGCCTCGGCTTCACCCGCTCCTCCGCCGCCCGACCGCCGCAGGCACCCAATGGGCTCTAGTGCCTACCCGCCCTCCAATCAGGGCTCTGGTTGGTGAGAACCTGATCCTGACGCCACTTTGGCGGGAGAAACAAGCGTGTCTGAAGTAGCAGGCGGGGGCGCTTGCCCAGCCGTAACATTCATTATGACTCTTTCTATAGAAGCTAGATTGTGTCATATTTTAGCAACCCCAGCCCTCAAGGTCTCAAAACTTATGATCTAATTTCTATGAATTAACGAATAAGAGTTTACCCTTAGAGCGACAAACTACAGAATTGTATCCCAAAGATAAAATATTAGAAACTATCACAAATTCTAGCAGTCCTGGCCGGACCACTTCTAACTGTATTACAAAGTAGATGAGTTTGTCTTCTTACCTCTTTTCACTTGCACATTCAGTGACTGGCTTATTAGGAATGTCTGATTAAGAGATGAGCTTATTTAAGAGCAACTAGTGCTGGAGATCTTTTAAAATAGGCATATTTTTGCTGGAAGGCTTATGAACCAACTCTTCAAGAACTTTTTAAAATTTTTTTATCCTAGAAAGGGCTTCCTAAGCAAGGAACCCAGCTTCAGAAACTCATTCTCAGGCCCACAAAGCCAGGTCTAGATGTTACAGCCTCCTCCCGTCCCAGATACTTTTACTGTTATTGCTTCAGTTCAGTCAAATAAGAACAGCATTTTAGTTGCATCTCATCTAAGAGCAGTTTTCTCCCAGCAAGCACTGCTGATGAATTTAGTGACGAAGGCCTGCAAAAGTTAGTAAAACTGGCTTGAGCAGATAAATCAGATGAAAACTTTCACGGGTCTGTTTCCCTAATTTCAATTATACTTTCCAGTTAATTTCAAGTAATACTCAGCAAAGACTTTTACTTTGTTAGTTAAAATTTTTTGACTGGACTTTTAAAAAGCTGAATAAACAAAAATTATTCAAAGGTTAAAAATTTATTACACATAGGCATGTTGCTTTTTATCAAAGAAATTTATTCGCATGTAAATAAACACGTTTTTGTAATGTTTGGGGGGAAAAAATCCCACAGATTTTTATCTACTTTCAAAAAAATGAAAAACCCCCAAGTATTTACAGAACGGCCATATGCACAGAAAATCAAATTTGAAAAGATTTTAGAAAAGACCCTCCCCATCTGCTCCTGATGTACATTTTTGAAACAAAATTTAAAGCTCAGCTTTTGCAACTGAGCATGTTTCCCAACCTAGCTTCTGATATGTTAAGTACTTCCTACCCCTCAAAAAACTAACTCAAGGGTAGAAATCAGGGGGGAGGGAGATTGGGGAGGAAAAAAAAAGGTAAAAGAAGATGAGATTGCTTAGGGATTGTGAATAGTGAGTTTCCTATACTGGAATCTGCTTTAAGTGACTCAGCTGGATACTATGACTCACTGGCTCCCTGGAAGGTTTCTTTTGAGAATTCATAATAGTGCTGCCCTAAATTTTCAAACCTAGGCCTTAAGGAAAATCCTTCCAAGAGCCACCAACCTCAAGCCTAGTTTTGGCAATTATATCCTGCTTCATTCCCACCGCCTCCCCCCCCAATACTTGTTTTAAAAGAAATTGATTTTTGAACCTGGAATCTTCATGTACATCAGAGCAGGTTTTGACCAAGAACCCCTAACATGAAGCCAAAAGACAGAAGAGGAATCAGGTCAAACTAAGAATACATAAAGACTCCAGCAGCAGAAGATAGGTAGAAGTTGACTTCATGTCCTTGCCGTCTTTTGAAACAGGAGAATGAGTACACCTAGACAGGAGGGAGGTGTCCCAGGCTTGGTTTATTCTGCCTCTTCTCCTCCACCCTGTGGAGAAATGCAGTGCTCCCTGGTTCTCAGGCAGGGTGAAGCAGTTTAGCCCCGGCTCCCTGTTAAGCAAGTTCAGATGCTGGGTCAGTGTGTGGGGTGTGCCCATCGACAAGTCAGGGGCTTATCCTTCATCCAGATCCTAACTCGGGATTCTTTGATCTGGGATGAAGACAGAAAGAGAGAAAAAGCTTCCCAGTTTACTCATTTTGGTATTTGTTGGCTCTGCTTGGGGGAGCTGAGCCCCTGATACTATGCAGTACATTCCCCATAAGATTTTCCCCACCCAGACCAACTTAAAAACCATTTTTTTTTTCCTGCAGAAACCAATGGGATAGGATTCAAAACTAGGTGAGAAATCCAACCTGGTTGTGTGTCTGAGAGGCTGCTACTGTATCAGCATCACAAGATAAAGCACTCTGGTATCACCTTGCCCATGTCCTCCTTAGTGTCACCCAAGACATTTGACTCTGATACGGTAACCGATAACTTTTCTTGCTCCACTTTGCAATGTTTCGTTTCCTACTTCTTATTACCTTGGGACACAAAAGTGGCAGAGTTGTTGTGAGCTGATGACCAGAAAAGGGAGAACACTAAAGGAAATCAGAGACAGTCAGGAAAGAAAGCCAAAGCTGATTTTCCAACTCTATGCTAACTCCAACCTGCAGAAAGGGATGAATATAGAAATCTTCAATATCTGATGAAGTCACTCCATTTATCTCACACACATACATAACACACACACACACACACACACACACACACACACACAAATGAATCACCTGGCTTTTTTTTTTTTTTTTAATCCAGAAGAGTTGTGCTGGGGATCATGCCCCGTCCTGCTGACACAGAACCTGAATGGAATCATCAGGAATGGCACAGTGCAGGTGTCAAAATCAAAGTAAGGCCGCAGAATTTTGAGAGGACCCTCCAAATACTGAGAACTTGTGTTGCACTCAAATGGTCTCCTGGATTTCTATATTTATGAGAAGGGCTTCTTATTGATGTCCCCCAGAATCCAGACTCAGACCTGTTCCTCCAAAAAGGTCCAATTGTGTTGCTACATAGTAGCAAGGGTTTATCTTCATACCCACCTAGCATTCCAGGCCCCCCCCGCATTACTTCAAGTGAGCTTGGAACTGTTTTAAGTGAACTATGGCTGCAAATTTTTTACTGTTTTATCTAAGGGAGCATACAATGGAATAATTAAAGTCTGGACTCCTTATCCTTGTGATGAAGGGAAACAAGGAGCCCAGCTCTCAGGAATGGCATCAGTTCTCCTACTAACAAAATGCTGGGATGTGGACTTTTGGCACATTGTAGAAATAGGAGAACTATTAATTCTGTACTGGTTTTCATGCCACTGGATCAAAGAGGCTGTCCCACTTTTAAACCTCACTGCATCTGAAAACACGTTTACATCCCAAAAAGCCAGCCCAGCTTTCTTTAAAGGAAAAAGAAACTATAAATCAATACCTCCACAGAAAGATATCTCTTAATATTCCTATGATGTCTGAACCATATGAAAAACCTCCTAAAACAAAAATACCATTTTGGTTTTCTACGTAACTCCAAAGGTGGACTCTGACTAATCTGCTTCAGCTTGATACTGCAGTACCAGCACAAGCTCCAAGCTCCCTACCACCAAATAAGCCTCGTTCTTCCACCTCCCATCATTTTGAACCCTGAACCTCATAGAATTAGAAAAAAACACTGTATAAAAGCAAACAGATAAAGGATTGAAATATTACAAATAAATAGCTAAAATCATCTTCCCTCCCCAATCACTCCTAAGAAACAGACACCAAACATTACTTAAGTGTCCAAAATGACCAAAGTCCTTCATTTGCCCACGCCTCAAATGGACAACTACCCAAACAAAGGTGAACAACCTTCATGCAAATGCATCAAGGAATGTATTGCTTTTTCATTTTCTGCCCAGCCCTTCAAATACATGCACTAAAATGTGTTTAAAACATGGCCTAAAAATGGAAAAAGGGAGAAAAAATATATATGAATATTTCCCACAAAACTGGTTCCCACCCTTCCCTCTCCCTAAGCCCTTCCCACCCCCTCCCTTTCATAAGCAAGTATTTTAACTTTTTTTTTTTTTTTTCTGGCAAAGGAACAAGTGATTCGTGGTAACCAGAATCAAACCCTATGGTCTCTTTAGTAGGGTCTGGCTATGCCTTTCTAAATTCACCCCACTTGGTGTCAAAGCCATGCCATTTAAGATTCTTAAAACACAAAATCAGACCTGTCTCACTCCTTATGGTGATTTGCCTATACACTTAGTTTTTCTCTGGCCATGGTTTTTGCTTTAAAAAGTAAGGTTCCTAGTTGCCAATCAGGGCCACATCCATAAGATCGTCATCTTCCTCCCCAATCATAAAGTCAGGGCTAAGCCTTGAGGGCCTGTCTGTAGATAAGATTGTGTTACTTGTCATAGACAAGGACTGGTCTGAAGAGATGGGTGATTTAGACCAACTCTCTGGCTTGATGCTATGAGATTTTTTCTTGTCTCGGTCTTTGTCCCGGTCCCGGTCCCTATCTTTGTCTTTTACTTTCTTCTTTTCTTTTTTGTGCTTCTTATGCTTCTCTGTGCTGTACTCTGGAAGAGGTCGGATGCCATCATCTGAGCTGGGACTGTTCTGATAAGACTTCTCTGCTATGGAGGAGCCTGACTCACTCTCACTGTCCAGATTCTGGGGGGTATATGCTGGTGACTTACTATGACTGGGAGAGCCACGCTCATGCTTTGGAGTGGAACCACTGATGAGTGGAGAGCCATAGTTTTTGGAGGAGGCCATCTGAGGCCTCAGCCCTTCTCCACTACTTTCCCCAGGTTTCTGCAAAGTCACTTTGGCTTTAATGCTGGGGGATCCCCCATCATGCTTGCTGATGATAATTTTTGCCACACCCGTGCTCCCCACATTTTTTGACTCTGAGGTCTTCTTAGATGAATCCACCGAGCCCCCCAAGGTGGAAACCTTTGATTTGTCTTTATCACTTTTCTCACGCTTGCCCTGGAACTCTCCTCCTGACATGTTATGTTTGGAGGACACAGGATGGCTAGAAGAATTTGTGCTCACCCCCACCTGGCCGTCCATTGGGTCTTCACCCCCAGGGCCACTGGTGACAACCCCATGCTTCAGTTTATCTATGACAGCTGTTAAGGACGGCTTCTTATTTCTGCTGGGAGATTTCCCTTTGGAACTCCCATGCTGGTTCTGAGAGGATGACATGGAAGAGCCACTTGAGGAAAAGGAAGAGGAAGATGCTGTACAAGAGTTAGATGATGGGGGAGTTTTCTGAGACAATGAGCCTGAAGATCCTAACCCTGAAGATGACTTCATGCCAGTGCTTGAACTAGTTCCAGACATGTGAGAACCACCAGAACCTGAACTGATAGGAGACTTGGCTTTAGAGGATGGGGGAGTCCCAGGAACAGGCTTCATTGGAGAGGCAAGCTTATCAGAGCCTCCAGGTGGCCTTGAATGGGAAGGGGATATGTTTGGTTTACTCAAAGAAGGATTCATAAGTGATGATGGCTTCCCTTGAGGTTTCATCTTGGTGCTGCTGGAGCCACTGCTCAGTCCATGCTTGGTAATAGGAGAGGAGCCAGGCTTCCCCCCAGACTGGGATGAATTTTTGGACTGGCTAGATCCCGAAGACCCCTGGCTAGAATATATACTGCTACTTAACTTGGAACTTGATGAACCTTCTGATTTACTGCTTTTCATCTTGCCTGAGTTGGAAGCAGAAGACGAGGAAGAATGGCTATGGTGGCTTTTACTTCCTGAGGAAGACACAGAACCACTGCTGGTATACTGACTGTGAGAGGAGGGCTTGCCCACCATCACGGTTCCCTTAGGAATCTGAATAGTGATTTTGGGAATGGGTGGTGTGGCAACACCTGGGGGAGTCTGAGATCTTCCTGAACTGCCTGGAGATTTGGATCCACCTGTACTAGTAGGTGGGGTGAAAGGTCGGTTAGAACAACTGTGAGATGGAGACTTCCCCTCAGTGTCTGCCTTCTTCCGTTTTGGAGGCTTATCTTTGCTTTTGCCATCATTAGAAGGGGTTCGACTGCGCTTCCCTGGTTTGCTGTCTAATCCTGGCCCTGATAGACTACTGTTACTGGTGCCATTGCCTTCCTTTACTCTCTTTTGAGTCTTTTCTTTCCCTAAGTCCCCAGTGGTCAATAAAGGACTCTGGCTACCACTGTGATGCTCCATAAGATCTGTAGGACCCAAAGCCTTACCAGCCACTGCTATTATACTGAAATCAACTGTGTCAGCTTGGCTATTGCCTTTAAACTTAGTCTCCCCATTATCACCTCCAAGCATTGGCACCCCCAAAGTATTTAGTGCCTGAGATGTAAATCCTTTGAAATCATCATTATCTCCACTTTGGCTGCTTTCATCAAAATATTCTTCTCCAAAACCACTTTGGCTCTGGCTGTTCAACAAATCAGGATTGAAATCTACTCCATCAGGAAAAAAATGATTGGTAGGAGAGTCACTACTGGGGCTTCCAGCAGCATCTGCAATAAGGTCAGCTGGATCAGTGTATGGATTTTCATTATTATTGGCTTGAAAGACATCAGGGTCAAAGAGGGCACTCTGAGAATGCCCAGAGCTTGAAGAATCTCGAACAGGGGTGCCAATGGGTGGACAATCGTCACTAGTGCTGGGAAGCTTAGAAGCTTCTTCTGCAATGTCTGAAAGGATATCAGTTACATCCGGGCCAATGCTGTCTGAACTGGATAGTCGGACCATCCTTTGAATACTGGATTGGGGATGAGGTACTGGTTGTGGGTAAGTTGTTGGGGGAGTGCTACACTGGCTTGGAGCTGGAGTGATGTGTGGCGTATCCAGCGTGTCAGCTGTCATGTTGACATCAAAGATAGGGTTCTGTGAGTCAACATCCATTGAAAATAGCTCCCTCTGAAAGTCATCTTCAGTCTGGTGCTTGGGTTTGTCAGGTGGTAATCTTGATGACTTCTTCTTCTTTGCCTTGTTGCTTCCCGAGCACATTTCCATCCGGGGTGAGCCGGAAGAGGAGTTCTGCCTTTCTAAAGGGCTGCTTCCATAAAGGGTTGAGAAATCCTGGGCAGGATTATCTTTAAGAAGGTTCATGAGCATCGGGTGGTTCTTGGTGTTGCCGGCCATCGAAGAGACAGGTGGCGGCGTGTGATGAGGAGGGGTCGGACTCGAGCCAATGGTAGACCCCCCGTTCCCTGTGATTTGCAACAAACTGGTAAGAATTGGGTTCTGAGATACCTTGCTGAAGTCCTCCCCATGGCCCACCGACTCATGCCGATCTTTGATGCTCATGCTCATATTAAACAAGGTGGTAATGGGACCCCCCGGAAAGGTGTTGGTTGGTGTAGTGGTACCACTCATTGGGTTGTTGCCTGTGGTCATGCCATACCCTGGGCTGCTAGCCGGGGGCAGGTTCTTTTTCACCATGTCTTCAACTGTCTCTGCAATGAGGGACAGTGCTGGAGTGTCGGCCTGAATGGTTTCAGCTTTCCTCCGAATAGCCCTCATCGTCACAGGGATGGACATACATCTGTAAAATAAGATGGAAAAAACAAAGTTAATATTGCACTAGCTGCTAATGAAACCAATTTTTTATTTGGGAAAACAGGCTTTAATTTTGCCTGAGACTTACATATGCCAAAAGGTTTACAATAAGCAGCTTTCAGGCAAGGCAAATAACCCGCAAGGCAGGAGCAGTTCTATGAAATGCCAGAGCTTTGGGTAAACTCATTCTAAAAGAATCTGGGGGCTTCCCTGGTGGTGCAGTGGTTAAGAATCCACCTGCCAATGCAGGGGACACGGGTTCAAGCCCTCGTCCGGGAAGATCCCACACGTCGCAGAGCAACTAAGCCCGTGTGCCACAACTACCGAGCCTGTGCTCTGGAGCCCATGTGCCGCAACTACTGAAGCCCGTGCGCCTAGAGCCCATGCTCCGCAACAGGAGAAGCCACCGCAATGAGAAGCCCACGCACCGCAACGAAGAGTGGCCCCCGCTCACTGCAACTAGAGAGAGTCTGCGTGCAGTGACAAAGACCCAACGCAGCCAAAAAAAAATTAAAAATAAAAAGAATCTGGATGGAATTCCCTGGTGGTCCAGTGGTTAGGACTCCCTGCTTCCACTGCAGGGGGCACGGATTCAATCCCTAGTTGGGGAACTGAGATCCCGCAAGCCTCACAGCACAGCCCCCCAAAAAAAAACAAAACAATCTGGACCAGAGGCAATCATCAACCTCTTTTGAAGTGCCACCAAATAAACCAACCATAAACAAGAGTCCAAATAATTAGACATCATACTGAACTAAAATAAAACTGGTAATAATGAACTTAGTAAGAAAATGCCGTCCTTTTGGGCTTTACATGTGATTAATGGTATATATAATTTATCTTAATTGATGAATCATTAGAAAAACCTCTTGACCCATCAAGTTCTAAACTTTAATGGCTTAGATCACCCCAAAGCTATACTGTGAAAAGTGCTACCACTGGCAGTAAATCTTTTTTATTTTAAAGCAAAGCACTTTTGATGTTACAGATAAATTTATGTTTATAAACATGTTTGAAAATATTTTGCTCTAGAATATGTCAGCAACCTTTCTTAAAGGACCAGATAGTAATGTTTTAGACTTTCAAAGATCATATGGTTTCTGTCCAACTACTCTGCCATCTTAGCTCAAAAGCCACCATAAACAATATGTAAATGAAAAGATGTGTTCACTTACAGGTATGTTTTATTGTGTTCCAATAAAATTTATTTACTAAACAGACCACTGGTACCTACTCCAAAAAAATCTTGAAATTACATATTAATGTTTATGGAAAGCTGACTGGCTTAAGGATCTTCCCACATACTGCCACGTGACACATTGTATGTGTTTTAAAAAAAATGACACAGAGGAAAAAGTGGAAAAAGATCTACATCTTATTTCAGCTCTCTCCCTCATAAAAGAACCCTAATGCGGGGCCTGAAGTTACCTACCTTACTTCCTATTACTCTCATAATGAGATTTATAAAACCAAAAGCTCATATTGCTTCTGATGCAAAAGCAGAGAAGGGTGAATTCAAAGCAGTGACTAAATGCTTTCCTACTAAATTTCCAATTCACTCTAATACTGAAAGCAACATTCCTTATACACCTCTTAATGGGACTCTGATGGAAAAGGGCCAGTGCTACCTTTGAACAACTTTGGCAATGAAGTCATCTGTGCAGATGAGTGCATCTGACAGCCCCTTGTAGAGTTTACAGCTCACATGTGTTGAGTCCTGCACATCCATTACCACTGAAAGACAAAATATATAGGAGGCATTTAAGATAGAGTCAGCTTCAGTTTCTGACTTTCCAAAAAAGATAAAGGGACCAAACTGCTGCCCTGAGAGAGGTGCTAGCCACCCACATAACTCACCACACACCAGGGAGTCATTCACAGGGTGCTGAAAAGATACGCTGAAACGGGATTCTGAGAGGGGACACACTTCAAATTGGAGTAGCCCAGGAGAATCTAAAAGGCAAAGAAAAGGATCATAAAATAATCAACCAAATAAAAGACTTGAGACATGTAAATGGTAATTATTAACTATGAAATTTTCTCTCCCTCATTGGAAACTAAATCCCACACACATTTTTTTAATACACAAAACCTACTATGTCACCCACAGGTGACTAAAGGTATCAGATTCCAAGGAATCTACCAGTGTATGTTACGAATACTCCAAAACAAATAAGTAACTAAACTTCAGTTTTCTAAAATGAAGGCACTTAATCCCAACACACACACACACACACACACACACACACACACACACACACACACACACACACACACACACACACACACACACACACTATCATTGGTTTCTAAGCCAAACAGGCTGACAGCCCAGAGACAAGGATTATATACTTTCTTGGGAAAAAGCATGCATCTCTGTAGGACTAACTTCATAACTACCTCACAAAAACTCATTTTTAAATACCGTGAAGCTATGTGGAAAATTCTCCTAGGATTGAAATATGTGAAATAGAAGGGTCATAAGGACACTTGCACATGCTCTGTGTCATTACTCCAACTTTCTAAAATTTCTCATTTCTAAAGAAATTCTTATTCCCATAAAAGATGTCTCCTGATTTACCTTCCATTTCTTCTTGCCTACCATTTGTGCTGATACAGCTCTATCACTGAAGTGCTTTACAACTAAAGTAAAAAATTAACTATGGTTAACTAGAGAAGCCAAAATTCGTATCAAGATTTCTAATAGCAAACTGTTTGAAAAACATCAGCATTCCAGCATCCTGGGAGAAAAAAGAGAAGGGCACAGGTCTCATCCCTTTTTAAGCTATATGATTAAGTTCTCCAAAGAATGGGGAGAGGAAATATACTCAGGACTAAAATGTGGGAACCACTGTCCTAACAACCTAAAATTTAGATATCAAGAACTCCTCTCTTCCTGCAGAATCCCAAATTCTACCTTATATATCTGTTGCAAGGTTCAGGCCCTTAGGTACCCAATTATATTGCTGCATGCAGAACAAGAGTAAGTCCATTGCAACAAAATCCAGTGGTTTCCAAATGCCAATTTACAGACTGGTTCCATCAAAATTATTCATGGAGCTTGAACTAGATTCCCAACTTCTCCCACATTAAGTTCATTTGAGTATGAAAACCAAATGTATGTAGTTTTAAAAGCTCCACAGGTGATATGATGGGCCACAAAATTAGAGAACTACTAGAGTAATCAGTTTCCATTTACCAGTAAGTATATCAAAAGGAAAGGCAGTACCTTCTTTCAGAATAGTTCTTTTGACACAGCTTCCAATTAGGGTGTTATAGGCCACTTGGTGTCTGATCAGATTCAGGATAAGAGGAACCCGGCCAGGGTGCTGAAAGGTGATTTTGCTAACAAGGGTTCCCTGTAGACTTCTACCATCTGGAAGAGGAGCATCTTTGTTGAGGAAATAGCAATGCTGCTGACCTGGAAGAGCCTGGGCAAAAAGAACAAAGGAAACGAATGCTATTTACTCACCCACTGTACTCCAACCACAAACTATCCTTAAAAAAACCCTACTCCTCAAAAATCAGCAATTTCTTGCTGAATATTAAAGCTCCACAGTCAGTTCTTTGGTCAGCTAATGTTAAATGCCAAATACTCGCTTGGCTGAAAAGACCCCTTCTTTGTAAATGTTCCGCTAATGGTTTCCTAATCTAGCTAATATAAAAATTACCTCAGAAATCTGTATAAGAGAGGTCCCTGGACCACAAGTGCAAAATCTATATTTTTAATAACACCCTATATAGTTATAACAGAGCCAGAATTTGGGAACTATTACTTACTCCAGACTACTGTCAAACATTCAAATAAATTCAAGTCCAGATGTGGTTTTAAAACGCTCCTTAATTTATTCATTCCAGTACTTTCTTCTCCATTAAATACTTTGCAGATTATAAGCTCATGGCACTTGAAAGAATTAAACAGCAATAACTCTTAATACCTACTTATGTGCTTGTAAAAGTTCAGAATACCATTAAGACACTTTCACCTGAAATTTCAACAATGAAATGTACGTTGTTTCCTGACTTGGAAGCTCATGCTTTTCCTTCAGTATGTTTCACAGATTTCTGTAATTTCCTGCCTGACTGAGGAAAGAGGACATGATCCAGCGGTCCAAAAGAACATCATCTGACCTCAGTTATCCTATAAAAGGAAGATTCTGATCTTGGGTCCAAACATAATCTACAACAATTCATAAGGACTTACTTACAGCATAAAATCGCATGTTGTGATTCAAAGGTATAGGGTCAGGGTCCTTTGACAGCTCAAATTGAGTGATCAGTTCATAAAGGGGTACATAAGTTGGTTGGGTTTCAAACAATGGAATTCCTAGAAAAACAAAGATCAATACAATGATCACAGTGAGATGCAAACGTTGACAGCTCAGTTTTCCCTTCATGAGTTCTACTTCATTCGCCCATTTATTCAAAAAGTACTTACTAATAAGCAAAAGCACCATGACATCTATACCCATCAGTGGTTTTTTGAGGCCAAGACTGAAAGGTCTAAGATAATCTGAATGTGAAGTTTGCTTTTCACTTTTATAACAATTATTAGCTCCTGATGCTTCCTAAAACTCACCTGTGCAGTTCTGAAGTTTCTGAACAAATGCTCTAGATACTGGGATTGGCTGGGGAAATTTCAAGAAGAAACAGGCAGGAAGATCAACACTGTTGGCACTGGTGATTGAGGAGAAGGAGGGAGTCCTTCAAAAAAAAAGAAAAGGTGGAGGATTGGGATTTTGAATGATGTGAAAATGAAAAATCTAAACACTCATTCTTAGACATGTCTGTATCATATAACCACCTACTCACAAAACCTATCAAAAGTTCACTCTTTGAACTTCCTTCCCCCAATTCCAAAATATTCTGTTTGTTAACCCTAGAGTATCTTACCAAACATCTATCCTGAGGCACGTTCTCTAGTTATTACTTCAGTATAGCTCTAAATCAACATAAAGTCCCATAGGAAAATCCCATAGAGCAATCATTAAACCAGTGCAAGTAGCACAGTTCTCTTCTTTCTCTCTCAGGATAAGAATGTGTTCTATGAGCAGACTTCAAAGAGGAACATGCAGATATTAAAAAGAGAAATTAAATGGGTAAAACAAAAAGCCCATCTCTAGAAAGTCCACTGGGGGAAGAGCCAAGTCAAAGTAATACCCGTTTCTTACTGGGCTTAAGGTTGAAATAAATGGACATTGCTAACCTACAATTATATTTAACTTACCATTTGTTGTCAACTGGATGTGACCCCATAATTAATGGTGCAATTGGGAGTTTATACATAGCAGATGTTCCTTCGATTGTCACTGATGCATTCATGCCCAAAGATCGAGGAACTGAGAAAAGGAAAGAAAAATGGTATTCTCCAAAGTAACACGAATTATAAGGATCTTGAGTTTCCCTGGTGGCGCAGTGGTTAAGAATCCGCCTGCCAATGCAGGGAACATGGGTTCGATCCCTGGCCCTGGAAGATCCCACATGCTGCGGAGCAACTAAGCCCATGTGCCCCAACTACTGAGCCTGTGCTCTAGAGCCTGTGAGCCACAACTACTGAGCCCATGTGCCACAACTACTGAAGCCCGTGTGCCTAGAGCCCGTGCTCCGCAACAAGAGAAGCCATGACAATGAGAAGCCCACACAGCACAACAAAGAGTGGCCCCGGCTCACCGCAACTAGAGAAAGCCTGCGCACAGCAATGAAGACCCAACACAGCCAAAAATAAAAGCAAATAAAAAAATAAATTTATTTTTTAAAAAAAAGAAAAAATTATAAGTATCTTAACATTAAAAAAAAAGCTAAAAGCTAACTTCTGTAAAATTTGTCAGCCCTAATTTGTTTGTCAGATACTATAATACCTATATAACTCAGAAACACTACAAGTTATCTTTCTAACCAACCAATATTTCTGTCAGTAAATAAAACAAAATACAGGAAACAATGCAGTCAAAGGAAAAAAAAATTTTAAAGGCTCATTACCAATATTTACTTATTTTCTCCAACTTCAGAAAGCATTTAAGTAGAATTATGATTATAGGATAGTCAATGATTGAAGTTAAAAGGGGACCAAATGAGGTATTAGGCCATTTCTCATTATGTTTTAGTCTATTAACGTGCAAATATAGGGAATTCTCTGGTGGTCCAGTTGTTAGGACTTCGGGCTTTCACTGCCAAGGGCAAGGGTTCAATCCCTGGTCTAAGATCCCATCAAGCCGTGCTGTGCAGCCAAAAAAAAAGTACAAATTCAAAGTAAGATCCATTATTTTAGTTCTTTAGCAAGTTGGCTAATTTCTTTACCTTTAAAGTAATGATTAAAGGGAATTATTTCAAGTCAGATGGTTTACATTTTTTTATTCACTCATTTACTTATTCAAAAGGAATTATTCAGTTTTTATTATTATGTATGTATGTGTACATATAGATATGTATATCTGTAGGAGTGTATGTGTATGTATCAGATGCAAACTCTGGTAGAAATGGAAAACTTTGGTAGGGATGGCAGATTTATTTGGGAGTAGCAAACCAGAAAGTACAGGCAGGCCTGGGCATTCAAATTTTTTTTTTTTTTTTTTTTTAATTTTTTTTATTTTTTGCAGTACGCGGGCCTCTCACTGTTGTGGCCTCTCCCGTTGCGGAGCACAGGCTCCGGACGCGCAGGCTCAGAGGCCATGGCTCACGGACCCAGCCTCTCCGCGGCATGTGGGATCTTCCCAGACCGGGGCGCGAACCCGTGTCCCCTGCATCGGCAGGCGGACTTTCAACCACTGCGCCACCAGGGAAGCCCGGCATTCAAATTTTTGAAAATATTTTTTAAACACTGAGCAAAACCTTCAGTTAATTTACAGTGAAAGTCTTACCATTATTCTCATGCAAAATGATAGGGGATGTAGTCTTATCATCCAGCAGGTCAGAAGGAGAAGCATAATACTTCAAGTTCATCAAATGACCTATGCAAAATAAAACTTATCACTACTTTTTTATCAGGTAAATTACAAATAAAGAAAAACATTCCCATTCCTATAAAACTATATACAAGAAAAGAGTTTCAGATATGAGGACTAATGATCCAAAGCAGCTTATGAAATATGACAGAAGCATAAATATTGATTCTAGCAGCAACAATTTACTTCACAATTTTAAAAACAAAACTAGGGGAGGGCAGGTGTTGACACCTTAGAAACCATTAAAAAAAATACACAAATGAGAGAGGGATAAATTGGTAGTTTGGAATTGGCATATACAAACTACTATAAATAAAATAAACAACAGGGTCCTACTGTTGTACCATACATAATACCTTGTAATAAACTATTATAGAAAAGAATGTGCAAAAGAAAAAAAAACATATACACACATATATATAACTGAATCACTTTGCTCTATACCAGAAACCAATATAACACTGTAAATCAACTATATTTCAATTAAAAAAAACCAGAAACACAAATGACTGGTAATTTTCACCTTCTGCTTATAAACCCAAGGTGAAATTGTAATAACCCCTCAACTAAAATTAGACATTTTTCTAAACAGGTAAAATAGAATCACATACCCCCACTTCTTGGAGTGAGATAGCCAACACTTCCATGAAGAATCTTATCCAAGGGACCAGCATTGGTTGCTTTCCTGCAAGACAAATGATCTATGTTTGCTTATATTTAAGCCCTGAAGGTATTAGTGTACAATGTGATAATGAGTTCAGCTCTTAAACATATTATAATTCTATCCTAATGACTCTATGTTGTACCTGGGCATTTAACAATTGTATTTCAACTTCAAAGTGAAGGGATTATTTCTAAGAATACATGTATGTATTATGTAATACATGTATTGTATGTAATATGTATGTAATATGGTGAACAAAAATTACAACTATACTATTATTTATCAGAAGGGAAGCCAGGGCTTCCCTGGTGGTGCAGTGGTTGAGAGTCCGCCTGTTGATGCAGGGGACACGGGTTCGTGCCCCAGTCCGGGAAGATCCCACATGCCGCGGAGCGGCTGGGCCCGTGAGCCATGGCTGCTGAGCCTGCGCATCTGGAGCCTGTGCTCCGCAATGGGAGAGGCCACGACAGTGAGAGGCCCGCATACCGCAAAAAAAAAAAAAAAAAAAAAAAAAAAGGGAGGCCAGGTTTGACAAGTCTTCTGATAAAACCTAAGAAATAAAAATTTTAAAAAAACTTAAAAAAATAAAAAACCTAAGGAATACCAACCAACAACTTAGGGATACTGATACTCAGAAAATGGAATGCAATCATTTGGGAACTGAAAGGATATGGACAAGATGTACAATACAGGTAAAACACAGATGCATAGTAACATACATCTATAATATATATTTAGAAAAATAAGAGCCTAGTAACCCCATAGACGAAAAACTTTAAGAACAAGGTCAAACAGAATTGACACTTTAGCCAGTCTTACCAATACATAACTGCCATTTTAGATAGATCCTGTTCTAAGGATTGGAGAGCCAAGTACATTTTAGTCTTTAGTTTGCTAGAAAGTAAATAAAGAAAACAAGAATTAAATAGTTGACAAATATATGTACACACACACACAAACATGAAAGCCTAGAGAGCAAGTCTACCTTGGAGGCAACTAAGATATCTATTTAAAAAACAAAATAAAACTTTAAAATGTTAAAAAATCATTACTGATCTACCAAAGCTAACTTTTATCTCTACTTAAAAGAGCCAAGCAGGTATACAGAATCCCAGGTAGGTTAAAAAATAAAAGTGGCAACCCAGTTCCATAACAATTTCTTTCAGCCTAGAAATCAGTATGTTGAAGACATCTCAAGGATTATCTTCTAGCACTATAATCCATTAATGCAGATATTTGTTTATTTAATATACCTTTAAAAGACATTAAGCTGGAAGCTGAGCTATACATTGTCAGTATGAGTAGAAATCACAAATGAGCTAGGGCCGAAGACTTGGCAAATTTCTAAGTACAAAATGGTTTATAGATTTATACTAATTTTTCCAAAAAAAGCAAAAAAATAAAAATACTTACTTGTCCCCTGGAAGGTTATAAAGATTAACAAGACCCTTAAGGTGCTTAGAAAATTCATCAAAATTTTTTTCCCTATAAGAAGTTCAGGGGAGAGGGAAGAGAATAAAACATACAATTACTATTCAGTCTTATCAGCAAAGTGCCAAAAATCATGGCTATATAAAACTAATCTTAATAATTTACTTTACTCTTTTTCCCCCAAAGTTTTCTAGAATCAATCAAAAGTAGGAAAAGAAAATGCAGTGTATCCCTTTCTCTGCCCCATTTTTCTGAAGGAGGTGCTAATAAGCAGTATAAAAGATAGTCAAAAAGACCCGATAACTCATATAGTAATTCGCTCTTAAGTAATGAGACTTGGTTTAAATAAATCACTTCTTCTCCTCTTAATCTGTAAGTGAGATGATTGGATGTCATGAGGAAAAAAAACTTTTGGAGAGAAAATGGAAATAAATAAATTGGGAAGATAGAACACTTTTCATGTATACAGATAGAACACTTTTCATGTATACGGCAACATAAGAGCAAAGAAGGAAAATGAACACTAGGAGAGAGATGGGAGACCTAAGGAAAAGGGGAATGGGTACTGTGGAGGCAAACCACATATTCCAAAATGTTCCTATGACTAGCTTTACCCCAGGAAAAAGTAACTACTACCATGAACCCCTGGCTTCCTAGAACCTAATATTCAGGCATGGTTTCTTAGTCGAATAAGGTTTTGTGGACAAGAATCCAACATAACTCGACAATTCTAACTCTCTACATCTATTTCAAACTTAAAAACAAAAAAAATGTCCCTTGAAAGCTGTACTGCTCTGACAACGTCAGATACTTGGTCGGGCATTTATTGACCACTTACTGCCCAAAGTGCCATGAAGACATTAAAAGGAAGCAAGAGCAGCAGCAAAATATATTCCCTACCTTAAAATTACCATCTATACAAAGTGATCAAAAATACCAGGTAGGACTTCCCTGGTGGCGCAGTGGTTAAGAATCCACCTGCCAATGCAGGGGACATGGGTTTGAGCCCTGGTTCAGGAAGATCCCACATGCAGCGGAGCAACTAAGCCCTTGCACCACAACTACTGAGCCTGAACTCTAGATCCCACGAGCCACAACTACTGAAGCCTGGGCACCTAGGGCCCATGCTCCACAACAAGAGAAGCCATCGCAACAAGAAGCCCGTACACCACAACGAAGAGTAGCCCCCGCTAGCCGCAACTAGAGAAAGCCCACGCGCAGCAACGAAGACCCAATGCAGCCAAAAATAAATTAATTAAAAAAAAAAAATACCAGGTAAAGACCAATATTCTTCCTAAGGTTCCCACTTTAAAACATGCCTACAAATTAACTTTAGAACACCATCAGTTCATAAATTGGTATGGTCTCCTACTCCACATTAGAGCCAGACATATTTTTTTCCTGGACTATTCTGGTAATACAACTTTGCTAGACTTATTGAGTTAATGAAATCATAAAATGTTATTTTTTATGTTACACTGCAATTTTTCAAAGCTCGTTCAAATCTGGTGTATTTGGCTATAAGGACATTAAACTGATCATTGAGAAGACTGAGTGTAAAACTTATTTCCTCAATATTAACACCCTTTCTAAGACGCCTCCATGTGATATCTGATAACTTCACTATAATTTAAAATATAAAATAGATGTAATGACTTTCTCAAATTCCCAGAGAGTTAACTCTGGGTTTAAATTTAAGCATGAAAATTTCCACTCAATTCAAAGAGAAAAGATAAGCCAATGGCAAAAAACATCAATTACTAAAAGAGACTGTCTTCAAGCCTAGCACTTTACTATAATGGGACCCATATACCTTAAGTAGAAAATAATTTTTCTCAAAGTTGAAGTGAAAAAAAGTTCTTTTCATGGTATAGACTCAAATTTCTCAAGCTTTCTTTGATTCAATAATTAGGTTCTATTTATTTTTGTTCCACACAGAATTCCTAAGGTTAGCTCAGTAGTTCTCAACCAGGAGTGATTTTGCCCTCCAGAGGACACCTGACAATACCTGGAGATATTTTTGATTATCATAATTCAGGAGATATTGCAACTAGTTGGGAGAGACCAGGGATGCTGTTAAACATCCAACAATGATCTGGGCATCCCCCTACAGCAATGAATTTCCCAAACCAAATTTCAATACTGTCAAGGTTGAGAAACCCTGGGATAGACGGAATAGGGTAAAAAAAAAATCAAGCTAAGTCAATTCTGAAAGTGAACAAGTACAGACTGTGAAAAATCTTGACCCAAGAAAATAAATTTGTTCCTCAGGAAAGTAACTTCCTACCATCCTCAAAACTTAGCTATAAAGAATAGCACTGTCGGGCTTCCCTGGTGGCGCAGTGGTTGAGAGTCCGCCTGCCAATGCAGGGGACACGGGTTCATGCCCCAGTCCGGGAGGATCGCACATGCCGCAAAGCAACTAAGCCCGTGTGCCACAACTACTGAGCCCGCGAGCTACAACTACTGTGAATGCATGCCACAACTACTGAAGCCCGCACACCTAGACCCCATGCTCCACAACAAGAGAAGCCACCGCAATAGAAGCCCGCACACCACAACAAGAGTAGACCCTGCTCGCCACAACTAGAGAAAGCCCACGCGCAGCAACAAGGACCCAACACAGCCAAAAATTTAAAAAAGCAATTAAAAAAAAAAAAAAGAATAGCACTGTCTGCCAGTATCAGGGAATATAAATGTCATCTGCTCACCTTAGCTGCTGTACAAGCTCTGGACAGCTCTGAAATTAAAGAAATTATGTTAAAACTTTAAACTACTTTAAGACACTTGAAGACATCAAAAGTTTTTCTCCTTTATTAATAACACATGCTTTATAAAAAAACATTAAAACTATAGAAGATTCTTATATTAAGATATCAAAAATATCTTCTTCCTACTTGGTAAACCATGGGTTGGGTCAGGAAATTAAAGATTAAAATATATATGAAATAGCTTATAAAGGAATCAACTTTCAGCTGCTTGTTTAAAACATTAGGACCTCTCTTTAAAGCCATCCTTGGAATCCATATTCAACTGTCTGGTTATACACATTTTACATTCCTCTCTATTACAGGGTTTTTCAGAGACATTAGTTATGTACAAGATTATCTGTCCTTCTTGATTATAAGTTCTTTGAGGTAGGAACTTTAAATTATTTGTATCCCCAGAAACTATTGTTCAATTGCGGCTCATGTTTGTTGATATGAAATGGAAAGGGTTCCTCTGGTGTTTCCTTTTGTCAAAGCCTCTGGATGATGTCAGAGATGGACCCAGATTATACTAAATTCCACTCTACAGCTACTGATGTTGTAGCCCATCACATCATCTCTATAGTGGCTCATGAAAAAAACCTAAACCCAAGCTATTTCAAACCCCAACAATTCCTTTTAAAATTAATGTCCCTAAGTAAACCCCACAGATTCCAGTGAAATATCAACAACACATACCACAGGATTCTCCCCATGGTGAGCCACTTTTACATCACAAAGCTGTCCTGCAGGATCTAACTGCACTTCCACATAGAACATATCTGACGTGATGTAACATTCAGTGCCACTGGCACTGAGATGAGAGCCCAGTCTAGCAGGAACAAATCAAAACAAAAATTAATAGAAGACACATAAATAAAGCCACCCAAAGTCAACACTAAGTTAAACATTTCTGCCTACAGATAGACTACTTACCCATTCTGTCTTGCTATAGACTCCAAACGGTCAGTCATTGCTGGTAAAGATGTTACTACAAAAGGGTGAAAAAAGGAAATCACAAAAGATGTTCCAAATAAATTGTATTCTTCAGAGTCAGAAACATCTCAAGAGTATATCTATCCTTCCAAAGCCAGAAACATATTCAATAGTTCAAATGCTTATAATGCGCATAAAGTTCATTGGTAAGGCTTAGCTGTGGCCTAAGCAGTAATAAGGATCAAAAAAAAGATCTATTTGAAAAAAATGATTGCACCTTTCTCGTCTCTCTTTTTCATTACTCATTTGGGACAAGTTATCTTTAATTTAAAGAAGACACACTTAGGGACTTCCCTGGAGGTCCAGTGGTTAAGACTACGCGCTTCCACTGAAGGGGTCGCAGGTTCAATTGCTGGTCAGGGATCTAAGATCCTACATGCCGATCAGTGCGGCTAAAAAAAAGACACATTTATCTGCTAATGCTAGAATAAGGAAGATTAACATCAAAACCAGCATAGAAACAAATATTCTATGTTCACAGTGGCATTATTTACAATAGCCAAAAGATAGAAACAACCTAAGTGTCCATCAATGAATGAATGTATAAACAAAATGTTATTTTATTTACATATAATGTATACATACAATAAAATATTATTCAGCTTTCCTAAAAAGGAAGGAAATTCTGATATATGCTATAAAATGGATGAACCTTGAAGATATTATGCTAAGTGAAATAAGCCAATCACAAAAGAACAAATACTGTATGATTACACTTATATGAGGTATCTAGAGTAGTCAAATTGTTAGAGTCAGAATATAGAATGGTGGTTACCAGGAGCTGGGAAGAGGGGAAATGACAAGTTACTGTTTAATGCGTTCAGAGTTCCAGTTGGGAAGATGAAAAAGTTCTGGAGATGGATGGTGGTGATGGTTACACAACAATGTGAATGCACTTAATGCCACTGAACTGTACAATTAAAAATGGTTAAAATGGTAAATTTTGTTATATACATTTTACCACAATTTAAAAAAAAACAATATTCAGCTGAATCAGGTTCATTTGTGATAATCAGAGTAAAATCTGTTTTTACTTTCATTTTCCTTCAAAAACAGACAGAAGTACTAATTATAAGCTTGAATAATCAAGTTCATGATTTGAATTTTATGTTTGCTTGCCTGAAAACATTCTTTATAAACACTGTAAAAATCTCTTAGAGTCAAAAAGTCCATCTTCTTATTGAGTTAATTAGGAGAGAACATGTGAAGGAAAAAAACTTTCCCCTGCTATCTGCAATCTTATAGCTACCCTCCATCAATTATCTTTTGAGTTTCTACCAACCTCCAAAATGGGATAAAAAATAAATGTTTCAAAAGTTCAGGTAAGAGCTCATCTCAACTCCATAATGAAAGCAAGAACAACACCTAGCATAGAACGGTTGACCTATCTCAAATTTATATTTCTAGTGTAAGTATAAAATAGTCTTTCCTAAACTGGGTTTTTTTTAAAGAAATTAGCATATTTCAAAGATGTTTACAAACCTTTGAGAGCTTTCTGCAGCGTCTCCAAGCAGCTGACCAAATGTTGGTGCCCTCCAGAACTCATCACAACCCTCTTCTCCTGTATTAAGAAGGAAAACATTTCAGGTAAAAACTAACAAAGCCAACAGTGTTTTGGGTAAACATACACATTATCCCAGAAATAACATTTCAGGATAGTCTATATATTATGGTATAGTCTATATACTCTATATTTTCTATATATTCTAGATAATCTATAGATTTTTAACTGTTAGTCTGTCCATCCATCCAAAAGAGGAAAGGTTAATATACATGGATACAGGCATATCCATATCCATGAAAGCAGAAAAAGGTATTTCCAGATCTAGGACTTCCCTGGCAGTCCAGTGGTTAAGACTCTGCACTTCCAACGCCGGGGACGTGGGTTCGATCTCTAAGATCCCACATGCTGCATAGCATGGCCAAAAAAAAAAAAAAGCCTATACCAAAGGTATTTCCAGATCTAAAGTAAGATAACTTTCAGGGAAAAATTAGGAAGAATCAAAATGTAATAAATGAGATCAGCCTCCTGTAGAAGTGACTACATCCTAAGATTCAGTAACTTAAATGGGGTGGCTCAGATGGGACAATTCCCAAATCTAATAAGGTGATATGCATGTAATCTAAGAAATACAGCCAGACCTTAGTCAAACTAGATTGACTCTAAGAAACAGGATACGTAGTCCAGAAAAAGCCAAAGAGCAAAAAATTTAGCATAGTTTTTCTAAACATATCCAGGGAAGAAGTTTCTCTTTGCACAACATTCTAGTCCCCAGAAGTATGAACAGTTTTATGATACAAGGATAGTTTTTCAGACTTTTCCACGCCCTAAATCCATCTCTCTTGGCTCTAATTCCACCCTCACAAATATCTGACTAATTAATAATCTAGCTCCCTTTGTACCTTGAATATACAAGGACCTTGTCCATTGCAAGGACAATGGATACCAGTACTTTGGTAGCTGGAAAGACAAACACTCTGCTGTAAATTAATAAACTGGCATTCTGATTTCCCCGTTAATCTACTGAAATTTTGTTAGTATGTCAGTTGTTGAAAACTCTTCAAAATCTTTTACGTACCAATAAAAGTAGGTTTCTGAATCTGCAAAAGTAAGAAGTAGACAATGGAAGCTATGGTGACCAAACCAAGAACTGGTAACCCAAAAGAGGGTCTTAGTAGCCACCTGGAATCCCTCTATGTCATAATGTCTCCCTAATGACAATATCACTTATAGACCATATTTCAAACTAGAATATGGCTGCCTTATAGTATAAAAATGACAACCTCTGAATTCCCAGACTGGAAAAATTGCCATTCTTTAAGACTTCTAAAAAAAAACAAAAAACCTCTTTTATGTACACAATCCTGAGCCAGAAGATATCTGTAGGACTTAGTTATAGAAATCTTTTAGCAGCATGACACTTTGGTGTCCATTATCTCATTTGATCCCTACAGCAAAAAACTGGTGTTGTGTGTCTCTACTTTCCAGATGAGGAAACTGAGGATCAGAAAGAACAAATAATCTGTCCAAGGTCACTTAGGTAGAAGTACTGGAGTCAAGACTAAAATACAGGTTTTTTGACAGCAAATTCAGTTTTTTTACTAGGCTATATACTGATATGATCATTTTAAGCTCTAATAAATCTACTAAACTGAACTTACACTGGACCCGGTGTAAGGTTTGGTAGAGGGGTACTTTCACTGAGTATAACATGTATACAGAAAAGTATATGAATCTGAAGTGAAGAGATCGTTAATTATTACAAAGTGAACACAGACATATAACCATTGCCCAGGTCAAGTCATAAAAAAGTACTCCTGTAACATTTTACTACCACTGGATTCATATGGATGAACTTTTAACATCCAGCCTCTACCCTCACCCCACTCCCTGTATTCCACCTAACTAAGGGCTCCCCATACTGGTGAATGACTCAGAAAGGAGAAGTAGTACTGTAGAGAAAGAGGGCCACAGAGTAAACAGGTGAAGTTAATTAAAAATGAATTGCAAACTCAACTAGCAGAAAAGATACAGTGACAGTATTAGCACATTAGAATCAAGGAGCTTGACAGGAAGTGAAAAATAAATGTCTCTCTATATCAGTCTGTCATGTGTATCTTTTTTTTTTTTTTTTTTTGGCGGCACTGTGGTCCTTGTGGAATCTCAGTTCCCCAACCAGGGACTGAACCTGGGCCACGGTAGTGAAAGCCAGGAATCCTAACCACTAGGCCACCAGGGAACTCCCTATCAGGTGTATCTTTTATAGGTGTATTTCTTAGCACTTTGCCTAAAGTACCCCAGTGTACCATAACTCACAATTAACACAATTCTATAAATATACCTCCTTCTTAGGTAGACTCTTAAAAGTTGAAAGCCATCATGTGCTTATGATTTTATGAGAAATAAAACTGAAGACACACCATAATAACTAGTTAGAAAAAGCCTACACAGGGAGCTTAGCTTATTAAATAATTATCTAAGCACAACACTTTATCCACTTCACCACAATCCTCACCATGACTTGACGCACAAGCTTAATGGTTTCACTCCAAGGTCTATTTTGGTTAAATTTTGCATGGAGCCGTTCCAAGAGAGAACTCATCTTACTCAGCTTTTCCGACTCTAAGATATAAATCAGAAAACATCATTAGCAACTGTTCTTTCAAGACCTTCCACAATTTTTCTTGCAAACAAAACTCCCATACTTCATCCTGGTAAGAGCTCAGTTAAAATATTTTCCAATATGATTTACTTCAAAACATATGAAGAATTTGTTTTTAATGACAAGAAGACACATACAATTGTGGGTCTAGTCTAACAAACACCATAGAAGGGGACTGCTTTCTATTCAAACTTAATGAGAACCAAAAAAAGAACCATCTCTAATGCTGTTTAAGGATCAAGACTACCATTTAGTGACAAAATAATTTCATGGTATTCGTGAAATCCCTTATATGATATATGCAGAGCACACATTTGAACATGGCCTAACTACGGTTAGTTGGTTTTCAAAGTGAAAATACAGACTTTAATTTTTTCACATAATTTTAAGAGATCAATTTATAAGTATTATCAAGAAAACAGGCTTTATTTGCCATTCAGATTTTTCCTATTTAAACTCAAACTATATGAACAAGGAAGATGTCAATGACTAAAGGATGAGTTTCCAGAAAAGTTAAGAGAAAGGCAGAAAAGAATGGCTCCTGGATAGTGTGTGAAGGAACCTCCTACACCCTCCAACACTCCTGTAATTCTTGTAACTGCTTAGCACGAGCAAGGACCTGTGCTGGAGACCACCGGCAGTGTAAAAATACAATATGCCTGAGATGACACCTGTGAGGGGGTGTGGGTAAGTTACGTGAAAATAACCGTCACACAAAGCAAAATGAGATTTGTTCTTAAAAACAGAGACACATTACTACTGAAATTCAAAGGAGGAAAAGTTTGTAATTAGTTGTGGGGATGTTACAGAAAAGGTGCCATTGAAAGATGTATAGAATGTCAGCAATCTGAGTTGAGGTAGTGACATCTTCTAAATCAAGATTCAACTCCTCCCTCCAATGCCTTCATCTTCTGGAAAACTGTTTTTTGGTTTGTTTCAGCCAATTTATAGTTCTGGAGAAATGTCTGACAATTCCCACTTTCAAGACTCATTCACTCAGGCACTATTTTACATGATGGAGATACAGCAGTGAGCAAACTAGACAAAACTGCCTCATCTAGTTTCCATTTTACACTTGTCATTCCTCTGCACCAAGAAGTATACCTTTTTTCTTCCTCCCCTTCAAAACACACCCCGCCCCTTCTTTCCCTTAAGAAGCCTGATGATAAATATCTTTACAAAAATGCTCTAATGAAACATTTTTTGAGCAACTATTATGTGCCAGGGACTGTATAATGATGAGTAAGGCAAGATCCTGATCTACATAGCTCAGAGCACATTGGAGAAGACAAGTATATAATAGTGAGCTGTATCAACAGAACTATGTCCAAAATGCTAAGGAAGCATTTAAACTGTAAAGTGGAACGTCAGAGAATCTATGTAAGGTTACACAGAAAGTTGTTTTTCAGCAGTTCTGAATTAGTTCAGACATTGAAAGATTGAAATT
This sequence comes from Stenella coeruleoalba, assembly GCF_951394435.1. Classification (NCBI taxonomy): domain Eukaryota; kingdom Metazoa; phylum Chordata; class Mammalia; order Artiodactyla; family Delphinidae; genus Stenella; species Stenella coeruleoalba. The sequence continues at coordinate 40,155,628 of NC_137165.1, forward strand.
CAACGCATTTTTAGAATATACAATAGCACAAGATGTGAACACTGTGACATTCTTGAGAACTGCTGGCTTTTAATACCATAAGTACCTAATCATTTCATTCACGCGAAAACATTCTCCAGTACTTTGACATACAGCGCTGTATTATTGTTTTTATGTCATCATTCACACTTCTCTTCTGGAAGGAGCAAGTTTTACATTCACTCGCCGCGTCTCCCATCCCTTTAGGCTAAAAATGCCCTGAGGCCCAAATGATTGCCCCTAGCTAAGCAGGAAACCTTAACATAAGTTGGGAGCCCCCATCTCCCCAAAGTCAAAGCTCTCCATCACCAAGGAAGGCAGTCGGAATCTAAAACTCACACACATCCCGCCTCCTAGACTCTGAGCCCTCGGGAGAGTGGCCCCCGCGGAAGCATCTGCCCCCCAGCTCCTCTCAGAGATTGGCTCCCCCAGCTGTGTCCCGCCCCCTGCTTTTCCCCTCAGTCACTCACCCTCGGTTTCCCCCTGAGCCTTCATCCTGACAGCGGGAAGGGCCTGAGTCCTACACAAGAGGATATGCCCCTCCTCACCACTAACAGAGGAACCAAGTTGGTTCGGGCTCCCGGGACGCAGGGCGCCTGCAGTCCCCACTCTTCCCGGGAAGGCTCAGTCTGAAGTCCCCGGCGGCAAGAAGAGAAGGGTGCTCGCGGCCGCCGCCATCTTCCGCAACAGAACTTCCGAAAGATCGCGAGATTAACCGTGATCCTGCGAGAGAGAGGAAAAGGGTTGGGCACCAAATATCGCGAAAAATGGTTAATACGTTGCTACTCGCGAGATTCTCCCCACCCTTCCTTCTCTCTCAATTGTCTTAGGCTTCTCGGCCGTAGGCATGGAGTTTGCTAGTTGGAAGTGTTCGGCTCCTCTGCGGAAATTGGCACTTTCGTTTTGGCTTTTAAGCAGTTTGCAAATTTAAATCCCCAGCTCTCTTTACTAAAAGACTAGCTCTTCGAAAATACTGTTATCGGGAATATTTTATTAAAATACTCGCTTTCTTGAGATACTAGGTGGAAAAAAATGTTGGGTATTTGTAACAATGTCCCAAGCTAGCCCGGTACACTTAATTTACATGTCCTAATTTTCTTTTTAATTTCAGAAATATTTTTCTTGAGCAATTCCAATATTTTTGAAGATCTGGGAGATTCTGGATTAAGAAAAACTTGTTTGCAGCAGTCAGATCATCGGATGCTGTTAATTATCTTTAGGATCCCAAAGGTGTTCACAATTGATTGTATCTTTTTTGTAATCATAGTGAAAACAAGCAGTTTAGCTAATACTCTACACTACAAATCACAAAGAATGTGTAGTCATATCTCTTGTGTCAGTAAATCCTCCCAAAGAGAAAGCTGGAGTAATGCCGATAAGTTCGTGGCCACTGGAACAAGAGCCAGGCTAAAATACAATTGTGCTAGCATTGGGTGGAAGTTCTTAAAATAGTTAAGGCTGCATTTTTTTTTTCAATGTTCTTTTTTTCCATACACACCCTTGAGAATAACTGCTGAAAAGTTGGATTTTACCTAGTTTGCTGTCAGGATATTAAGCAATGGATTTCCACTGGTTCTTTAGTCTCAGACTTTCCCCATATTTCAAAAATGATATGCAAACATCCTCCAAAGCCATTCCAGCAGGTAACTGCAGTTCAGATGAGCAGGCACAGCAGTGTAAATTTAATAAGAATAAATCTTTATTTGCCACATGCTTATTGCCACAAAGATATAAACCATGCTCCTTGAAAGTAGAACTTAAATTTTACTTCTTGTCTATTCCTCGTGCCCTCATTCCTTTCAGTCACTACACAGTGAGTTTCTCGGGGCAGGAATTGCCTCTCATTTCTGAATCCCCACTACCTAGCACTGTACCTGGGCTTAGTAGACAAATGTTTTACTGGGCCTAAAAAGCTTCTCTAGACCCAGCTCTTCTCCCCTTGCCAAACCCCAGCCACACTGACCTTCCACCTGCAGACAATTCCTTCACTCCTTCCTCTCCCAAGGTCCTTGAACATGCCTTTTTAACTGCTGGGAGGTCTTTCCCTACCCCACCCCCCCTCTCCTCACTGAGGCCAACTTATTCAGATCTCAATGTAAATGTCTCTTGCTCTGGACTAGAGAAGCAAGGCTTCTCTAACCCGTCACTTGATCAGGTCCTCCGTTATATTATTTCAAATTTCTCTTTAATACCACTTTCACCATCAAAATTAATTAAGTACATGATGATGCATTCAATGCCTGTCTTCCCTGCTAAACTATCAAATCCAGGAAGGGCGGCTGCTTTCACTACTGTCTAGTGATACTGCCTAGCCTAGCTCCTGACACATGTCAGAGACTCAATACATATTGTTGGGATAAACTGATAGTGTTGTCAGATAAAATACAGAACACTCAATTAAATTTGAATTTCAGATAATCAACAAATTTTTTTTAGTGTAAAAGTATGTTCATGTAAATCTAGCAAAAGCATTTATCCAAATGAGAATTTCCAAAGACAGTTCATATTTAAAATGCTGTGGGAATTCCCCGGCAGTCCAGTTGTTAAGAGTCCATGCTTTCACTGCCAAGGGCCTGGGTTTGATCTCTGGTTGAGGAACTAAGATCCCACAAGCCGTGTGGCACAGCCAAAAAATAAATAAATAGAAACAAAAAATAAAATAAAATGCTGTTTCCTTTCCTGTTGTCAAAGTACTCTTCATCCAACAAATATCTGTGGAGTCCTAATACTTGTGTATTAGGAGCTGGTAATATAAACTTGAAAGCACAGTCCCAGCCCTTGATGGGCTCACCTGATTTAGAGTTCTGAAAATATGACTGGTCACTGTAATTGTAGGCACCGAAAAATTTTTTGTTAATTTATTCTTACGCCCAAAGCATCACTGTTGGATACACAGTTACATTTCCCCATGAAAGCTCTCTGTACAAATAAACAATAATGTCTGTATTAAGTGTGGCTAGGAAATGTTAAATCATATAAAACTTGAAAACAGAATAAACTTTACCAAATTTTAGTCACAGAATAGAATAAGTTATTATTTCTCATCCGAAAATGCAGCTGAAATGACATTGTGGAAAAATTTGTACTCTAAAAGTAAAGATAGGAGAGACGTGTCATTAAATAAGAAAAGCATTTAAGGTACACATAGGAGTAATCTTATATGCCAAGAAGAGGAGGATGGACAAATTTTAAATGACTAAGCTTTGTGGGAGACTCCAGAGGACTCTTTAAACCAAAATCTAAACTAACAAATTGGCCTTGGGGTGAGGGAAAATTATTATAACTTTAGTTAAATATTTCCCCTTGTGTACAGCCTAAGGAGAAGCTTTCTGACCTGCTTTGGGGGATTTACAGGGAAACTACAGTCATCACCTGACTGATCACCTTGGGCTTCCCAGAGTTGCCCTGACTCCCTGCCCTGCGAGGTCATGCAAATAAAGCAAATCATGCAGTCCTGGAATTTCAGAGTTCAAAGTTTTTCTGTAAAGGGAAGCAACCCTTGTTTTACAAAGGCACAATTCTCACCAGTTTTGGCCAATCTCAGCAGTTGTATTTAAAAATTTAGACACACTCAAAATGGCTTGAAGGCTTAAAGACATAACACCATAAAACTCCTAGAAGAGAACATAGGCAAAACATTCTCTGACAATAAATCATACCGATGTTTTCTTAGGTCAGTCTCCCAGGGCAATAGAAATAAAAGCAAAATTAAACAGGGGACTTCCCTGGTGGTCCAGTGGATAAGACTCCACACTCCCAGTGCAGGAGGCCTGGGTTCGATCCCTGGTCAGGGAACTAGATCCCACATGCGTGCCTCAACTAAGAGTCTGCATGCGGCAACTAAGATCCCATGAGCCACAACTAAGACCAAGCACAGCCTAAATAAATAAATAAATATTTTTAAAAATGTACCATATCTTTTAAAAAATAATAATAATAAACAAATGGGACCTAATCAAACGTATAAGCTTTTGTACAGCAAAGGAAACCATAAAACGAAAAGACAAGCTGCAGACTGGGAGAAAAATATTTGCAAATGATGAGACTGACAAGGGCTTAATTTCCAAAATATACAAACAGTTCATGCAACTCAATAACGAAAAAAAAAAAAAAAAACAATCGAAAAATGGACAGAAGATCTAAATAGACATTTCTCCAAAGAAGACATACAGATGGCCAACAGGCACATAAAGAGATGTTCAACATTGCTAATTATTAGAGAAATGTGGAAATCAAAACTACAGTGAGGTACCAGCTCACACTGGTCAGAATGGCCATCATTAAAATGTCTACAAATAATAAATGCTGGAGAGGTTGTGGAGTAAAGGGAACCCTCCTACACTGTTGATGGGAATGTAAATTGGTGCAGCCACTGTGGAAAACAGTATGGAGGTTGCCCCCCAAAATAAAAATGGAGTTGCCATATGATCCAGCAATCCCACTCCTGGGCATGTATCTGGACAAAACTATAACTCAAAAAGATACATGGGGCTCCCCTGGTGGCGCAGTCGTTGAGAGTCTGCCTGCCAATGCAAGGGACACGGGTTCGTGCCCCGGTCTGAGAAGATCCCACATGCCGCAGAGCGGCTGGGCCCGTGAGCCATGGCCGCTGAGCCTGAGCATCTGGAGCCTGTGCTCCACAACAGGACAGGCCACAACAGTAAGAGGCCTGCGTACCACAAAAAAAAAAAAAGAAAAAATCAGAGTAATTTTGATGAACTCATGCCAACGCTTAATAAGGTGGACCAGTCACTTCATCTAATCAGCTCATTAAGTCTCATGTCATCTGCCATCATGTTAGACACTGGTGGAGACCTTTACATCCAGGCCCTCTTGCAGCAATGAATGAGGAGTTACCACACCTGAGTTCAAGTACTTAATTCTATCCTCTTTTATTCTTTTTTCTTGATAGTATTAATTTTACTTCTGTAGATGATTAAAAAGTTGTCATGAAAAACTTGGTCTTTTTCTTTTTTTTTTTTTTTTTTGGCTGAGCTGCATAGCGTGTGGGACCCTAGTTCCCCCATCAGGGATGGAAACGGGGCCCCTGGCAGTGAGAGCACAGAGTCCTAACCACTGGACAGCCAGGAATTCCCTGTCTTTTTCATTTTTTTTTAATGAAGATTTATGGGCTCAAACATTTAAGTAAAAAACTTTTTTTGTACCCATGTGACCCAAAGCAACAAGAACATTTTCAGGGAGTGATTTGGAGAGTAGATTTTTCTGCCTTCATTCAGAATGTTTTCTGGCTCCTAATTTACTGGATGCTCTTTTCATATACAAATCCTTATCTACGTTTTCTGGCCCAACTCAAATGTCATACTTTTTAAAAAATTTTTATTTGTTTATTTTTGGCTGTGTTGGGTCTTCGCTGCTGCGCGCGGGCTTTCTCTAGTTGCAGCAAGTGGGGGCTACTCTTCGTTGCAGTGCACGGGCTTCTCATTGCGGTGGCTTCTCATTGCGGAGCACGGGCTCTAGGTGTGCGGGCTTCAGTAGTTGTGGCACGCGGGCTCAGTAGTTGTGGCACACAGGCTTAGTTGCTCCGTGGCATGTGGGATCTTCCCAGACCAGGGGTCGAACCTGTGTCCCCTGCATTGGCAGGTGGATTCTTAACCACTGGGCCACCAGGGAAGCCCCTCAAATGTCATACTTTTATAAAGCTTGCTCTTACCACTCCCAACCTTCTTTTGAACCTCCACACTGCTCTGTATCATTCTTATGACATTTATTACCTTATGTTTTGAGGTATGAATATATTGTCTATATCCTTCTTGAGGGGTCTCAGTGGGCACTAGTACACGGAGAAGGACCTTAAAGTCCCACACACATATTTATTGAAGAAAAGAATGGGGAAGCTTGGACAAGCCACTTAGCTTCTCTGTTCCTTAGTCGCCTCACTAATGCAACCTATTTCAGGGGTAAGTTGTGAAGAGGTAAGTTGTGAATGGAATGAGTTAACATGTGCCAAGGAATTTTGAAAGATAAAAAATGAGGGGCAGTGTAAGATACTTTTTCCTGTTCATGAATACTATGCTTTGCTTGTTCATAACTATAATCTTCTGTGTGAAGATAAATGGCTAAATGATTCCAAAAGAGCCAGAAGATGATCTCAAGAGGTGATGAGCTTTCAAGATTCTTAAGATTTTAAGCAGACTGGAGAGTGGTAGTGCCACACAATGAAAGAGCTTGTAGCTTAAGGTCAGACACGAATTTTTTTTTTTTGGCTGTGTTGGGTCTTCATTGCTGTGCCCGGGACTTCTCTCTAGTTGTGGCGAGCAGGGGGTACTCTTCACTGTGGTGTGTGGGCTTCTCATTGCTGTGGCTTCTCTTGTTGCAGAGCACAGGCTCTAGGTGCGCGAGCTTCAGTAGTCGTAGCATGCAGGCTCAGTAGTTGTGGCTCATGGGCTCTAGAGCGCAGGCTCAGTAGTTGTGGTGCACTGGCTTAATTGCTCCACGGCATGTGGGATATTCCCGGACCTACGCACCCTGCATTGGCAGGCAGATTCTTAACCACTGCACCACCAGGGAAGTCCCCAGACGTGAATTTTTATCTCTTCTTTGGCCCTTGCTGGGTTAGCTTTGTTACCCTAAGTAACTTACTCAACTTTTCTGAGTCCGGGTTTCCTTATTTGTAAAATAGGGATGAGGAAATTGTGTTATTGCAGGGCAGTACGAGAATTAGTAATAATGCACGTAGTAGTATATGCTACCTAAGTGGGAAGAATCGTTAATACTTAGGGACTTGGGTTGAAATAGCCCCACATTTGCTCTTTATTCTGTTGACAATATTTTCATCGTGGTATTTAAAGGAGCTGTTACAGAGTATGCAAAAATTAGTTTGCGCCGGAACTTGGGAATATGTATTTGTTCAATGAGTTATTAATAAAGTCTTGAATTTAAAAATTCCTCCTAAGTCCGTTTCAATAAAGTTCTGCTCAAACGCGGAGCTGGGATCTTATCGCGAGAATCTGGCGGAATGCGTTTCTGGCCCGGGACTTGCTCTCGCGTTGTTTGAGCAGGCAGTGGGGAGAGGTGAAAGGAAGCAGGAAATACCGCGAGAGTACTGCAGATTCTCGCGATATTTCCTGGGATTACCCCCTCCCCCTTCCTCCCAGTGCTGTTTCGGTTTAACCTAGTGTGTGACTGTGAGCCTCTGTGAGGGAGCGAGTGAGTGTGAGGTACTGAGGTGAGGCGGAAGCTAGAAAAGGGACTCTTTCAGTAGCGAGGGACAAAGGGGGCGTGAGGCACCTAGGCCGCGGGACCCCAGCGACAGGAAGCCGCCCCGAGCCGGGCTACCGGGAAGGGGAAGGGCCCGCGCAGTCCTCACAGGGCCCCAGAGCCGGAGTCGGCCCCACAGCCCCGGGCCGTCGGCTTCCTACTTCCTCGACCTCCCCGGCGCCTGGGCCTGAGGATTGGCTCGGCGTGGGGAGGAGGGGAAACAGACTCGAGCGGCTACCCGTTGTCTCGCAACTCCACTGCTGAGGAACTCTCATTTCTTCCCTGGCTCCTTCACCCCCCACCTCATGTAGGAGGGTGCTGAGGAGTCGGGAGGGAGGAGGAGCCTGGGCTACCGTCCCTTCCCTCCCCACCCCCTTGTAGGGGCGCTTTGGTAGGCGTGGGGCTGGGGCTGGGGGGGAGGGTGGGGGTTACTTTTTGGAGTGCTGGGGAACTTTTTCCCCATTTTGAGGCCAGGGGAAAGGGAATGCCCAATCCAGAGAGACATGGGGGCAAGAAGGACGGGAGTGGAGGAGCTTCTGGAACTTTGCAGCCGTCATCGGGAGGTGGCAGCTCCAACAGCAGGGAGCGTCACCGCTTGGTGTCGAAGCACAAGCGGCATAGGTCCAAGCACTCCAAAGACATGGGGTTGGTGACCCCCGAAGCAGCACCTTTGGGTACAATTATCAAACCTTTGGTGGAGTATGATGACATTAGCTCTGATTCCGATACCTTCTCTGACGACATGGCCTTCAAACTGGACCGGAGGGAGAATGATGAACGTCGCGGGACTGATCGGAGTGACCGCCTCCACAAACACCGTCACCACCAGCACAGACGTTCCCGGGACTTGCTAAAAACTAAACAGTCAGAGAAAGAAAAAAACCTGGAAGCCTCCAGCAAGTCGGGATCGATGAAGGACCGGATATCAGGAAGTTCAAAGCGTTCAAATGAGGAGAATGATGACCATGGAAAGACGCAGGTCTCCAAAAGCAGCAGCAACAAGGAATCCAGGTCATCCAAACTCCATAAGGAGAAGACCCGGAAAGAACGCGAGTTGAAGTCCGGGCACAAAGACCGGAGTAAAAGTCATCGGAAAAGGGAAACACCCAAAAGTTACAAAACCGTGGACAGCCCCAAACGGAGGTCCAGGAGTCCCCACCGGAAGTGGTCGGACAGCCCCAAGCAAGATGATAGCCCCTCAGGAGCTTCTTACGGCCAAGATTATGACCTTAGTCCCCCGAGATCTCACACCTCTAGCAATTACGACTCCTACAAGAAGAGTCCGGGAAGTACCTCAAGAAGGCAGTCAATCAGCCCACCTTACAAGGAGCCTTCTGCCTACCAGTCCAGTACACGGTCACCCAGTCCCTACAGTAGACGACAGAGGTCTGTGAGTCCCTATAGCCGGCGACGTTCTTCCAGCTATGAAAGGAGTGGCTCTTACAGTGGGAGATCACCCAGTCCCTACGGCCGAAGGCGGTCCAGCAGCCCTTTCCTGAGCAAGCGCTCTCTGAGCCGGAGTCCGCTCCCCAGGTGAGCTATTTGTCTAACAGCCCGTTCCTTCTTTCGGTGGCTTATGAGGAACAGGTGATTAGACATGTTAACATTTTGTTGAAGCCCCCAGTGTTCATCATTGACTGGAACACTTTGCTATTGGCTAGTCATCATGTAGGTGAGTCTGGTCTCCTCTTAACCCAGAATTGGAGAAGTGCAGAGTTCACATGCCTACAGCTGCTAAAGGTAGGTACTTCCAGTGGTGGGATCTTCAGTTGTAAGCTCCCACGTGAGAAAAATCATAGGCTTCTGCTTACTGACTGCATAGGATTGATACTGGTGCCCAGAGTTTATCCAGCTATTTCAGTTGCTTTGTCTTAACTTTTTAAAAATCACTTTGGTATTAGTGCCTTAGGCTTCATTGGACCTGATTGGAGATGTAAGAAATTAAAATTTTTCATTTGTATTATCTCGGGGCTATTTGCCTAAGTCATCTACCATTTGTGCTGTCCACTGAGTCTCCAAACTTGTAAGTTTATTTCCTAATTGACAATTTTTTGATAACTTACAAGAGACTCGTGTCTTTTTTACGGTATGCGGGCCTCTCACTGTTGTGGCCTCTCCCGCTGCGGAGCACAGGCTCCGGACGCGCAGGCTCAGCGGCCACGGCTCACGGGCCCAGCCGCTCTGCAGCATGTGGGATCTTCCCGGACCGGGGCACGAACCCACGTCCCCTGCATCGGCAGGTGGACTCTCAACCACTGCGCTACCAGGGAAGCCCGAGACACCTGTCTTTTATGTGATGTTTCTAGTGGAAATTCAGCCAATTAGTTCTTTTTCCCTTTTATGGTATAACCTAGCAGAAATTGTTTCCAAGGATAATTTGATTTTATTTACAGCATCACCATTGACTTATTTGTGACCACAGGTTAATTTCAAAATCTTTCTCTTAAAAATTGGTAATAGTACCTTCACTGTGATATTTTTGGTGAGAAAGTCATGTTAGTTTGAAATTTAATTGTTGAAGTGAATTGTCTACAGAAAACTGTTCTTGTTCCTAGGTGGTGAGATGTACCTTCCTCTTTGCTTTTCTTCAAAAGCAGAACTTGGGCTTTGGAGTTATACCTGAGTGGAATCCTAATCTTGCTTTTGTGACCTTTGGCGTATAATTTAATTTCTCTGTGTGTGAAATGAGAATAATAACTACCTACTTCTAGAGTTGTTGTGAGGATTAATTAGTAAATATGAGTGCATAGCCAGGTACAGTGCCTGGTACTTGGAGCCAGTCAGTAAATTCTATCAATGAATGAGGGAAATGTTGTTGAACACTAGTAGAGAAATTATGCGAATTTGAAAAAATCCATGCATGTCTTTTATATGTCAGTGTGAGTAATTTTTGCTGACTTAAAGTTATAATTATTCGTAAACTAGTTTGAATTCATCAAGCTACAGGAGTTCCTAGCTGTTAGAGTCTGAAGTTCCTTAGGCTTTCCCCCTCCATTTTATTACAATTTTTCAAGCACAGAAAAGTTGAAAGAATTGTAGTGAGGACTCAAGTATGTCCCACCTAGATTCTGCAATTAATATTTGCTATACATTTTATCATCTCTATCCATCTCTCCACCTTCATTTGTTTTGATTCATCTGAAAGTAAGTTGCATACTTACTTGAAGTTTATAGTGAAGTTCCATTCTGTATACTTCACTATAAACACTTTAGCATGTACACCATTAGCTAGAGTTCACTTTTTTTTTTTTGGAGGGATGAGGGGTAAATTTATATACAGTGAAATGGATGTCTTAACTGTACCATTTGTAAAATTGCTTAGTTTTTTAAGGATGCCTTAGAAATATTCTCAGAATATTTGTTTTCTTGAGGGAGTAGTTTCATTAAGCCTGTTCTGAGAATTTTTGATTGTTATGGGGTTTGGGAATACAGAATTACATTGAGGCTAAAACACTAAAACAAGTTTCAGTAAAAACTGCTACTTTGCAGTGATTCCTTTTGGATTCAAATCTCAAGTTCTCTCTTCCTCTACTCACTTAGTTGGAACTAGTGCAGTGATGGTAAAAATAAATCAAGAAAGAATTGGAGACACAGTATTATAGGACACAAATATAAACACTACATAATAATTCTGGAGTCACATGCACATTTTTAGTTGGCTTGAAAAGAGCATTATGTGTTTGTGTGTGTGCGTTATGTATGTAGTTTTCCTCATTCAATTTCTTAGAGTCAGGGTGGAGAAACATACAGATCCCTTTTATGGTATTCTCTTTTTTTTTCCTTGAGAGACAGTCAAGATTAAACAAAAGATTTCATTTTTAAAGACTGAAAATGCTTTGGCAGAAACGCAAGGTCTTCGCATCCACCAAATTATTAGTGATTAATAGTAGAAATTTCATTTCAAATGGTGGGACCTAACTTAATTTAGGGAAAAAATACATTTGTTTTTGAAGACAATTTTTTTTGTTGCCTGCATTTACCTATTTGTTGTTCCCTATACCCCCTTTTTTCCTTGAAGAGTGGACCTGGACCTCAAATGTAACGTTTATATAACTTATGGCCATCCAAACATCCTATTAATTGTAGGCTTCTGTTCAGAAGTTTAAGGTTTGTAGCAGAGTTCCTTAGGAAGATTTAGTCATGCTGAAAGATGAAAGAAACAGTGGTTTGTAGAGCACGGTCTCTGACATTACTTAGTGTTTTTCTGAGATAATGTTAGTTTTAGACCAGCCTATAATTCAATCAGAGAAAACCTCTTGTTTTAGCCACTTATTTATAAGAGAAGTATTAGTTTTCTGAAGGGTAAGTGGATACTTGGTAAATTCACTTAACTACTTTCAGTATTTTATATCCTCATGTTCATATATACATTGTTGTTATTGTTGTTTTGAGCACTTTGATTCCAATGATAACTTTACATTTTAATAAACGTGGAAGAAAGTTTCCAAAAAGCATTATAGGTATAAGAAAATCATGACTAACATCATGTGAGTTGTTTCACCTACCATGTATATGCTATTTGTTTTGAAACATTTTGAATCACATCAGCCTTACCAATGATCAACGATAAAGGGAGATATTGAAGATCTGGAATGGGAACAATTTGTTTTACACTACTGCGCAAATTATCTTTTGTCCAGTCACATTTTTTGTGCTGATTTTTTTTCCTCCTCACACTGAGGCCTGAGCACATTAGGCTTTATGAAAAAGCAAAAAAGAATTAATGAGGGTTTGGGTTTTAATTTAGAATAATCTGCCTTATAGATTCCCAGATTTTACTTTCCAATCCTTCCTTAATAATGGAGAAGATAAGTTGAACATGCAATAATACCTTGCTTTATGAATTCCTAAAAAGTTTATTGGAAATCATTTTATATTTGAAAGTACTAGAAGCCATCATAGTTTTAATAACTTCTAATAAATTATTTTGGTAAGACAGTTTCTCTGGTTTATCTAGTTTTTGTAAATCCTAACTCTTGTAATTGGGGGTTTGTTTAGTATAGGTGCAACTTAATTATAAAGTGAGGATACAAGGAACAGAAACTTTTCCTGGGATTTCTCAATAAAATAGCTGTCTAGTTTAAAAAATTTAGGTTTTGCTGAAGTGTGCTAGTTACTTTTAACTTCCTAATTGATATAACCCACGTTTAGCATTAAGTATGACTTTTTAAAATCATGTTTTCAGTTTATCAGATATTTAAACCAAAGTGCTAAAAGTAATCATTGTGAATATGGGTATTTTCTAACATGGGAAAAAAGTATCCATCCATCTTCCTTCAGTTGAATAAGTAGTGGATAATTTTTAGATTATATGATTGAAATATGTTGCCATGCAGGATTTATTTCCTTCTAATCTATTTTTTAAAGTAAAGAACAGTTTTAAATTTACAGAAAAATTGTAAAGATAGTACAAAGAATTATTTTATGTCCTCAAACTCAGTTTCCCCTATTGTTAACATCTTACATTTGTTACAATTAATGAACCAATATTGATACATTATTATTATTATTTGATGGTACCTAATCTATTTTTAAGATTGCTAAATACTCAGTGGGTTTTTTAAGTTACAGTTTTTCATAGTTTGTTTAACTGATCTATTCCACATTGCTGTAGTCTATCCATTTTAAACTGCTTTTTTCTTTTTCCAGTAGAAAATCCATGAAGTCTAGAAGTAGAAGTCCCGCATATTCAAGACACTCATCTTCTCATAGTAAAAAGAAGAGATCCGGGTCACGCAGTCGACATTCCAGTATCTCACCTGTCAGGCTTCCACTGAACTCCAGCTTGGGAGCTGAACTCAGTAGGAAAAAGAAGGAAAGAGCAGCAGCCGCTGCAGCAAAAATGGATGGAAAGGAATCCAAGGGTTCACCTATATTTTTGCCTAGAAAAGAGAACAGTTCAGTAGAGGCTAAGGATTCAGGCTTGGAGTCTAAAAAGTTACCCAGAGGTGTAAAATTGGAAAAATCTGCCCCAGATACCGAACTGGTGAATGTAACACATCTAAATACAGAGGTCAAAAATTCTTTAGATACAGGGAAAATAAAGTTGGATGAAAACTCTGAGAAGCATCCTGTTCTTAAAGATTCAAAAGGACAGGGAACAAGAGACTCTAAACCTGTAGCACTAAAAGAGGAGATTGCTACTCCAAAAGAGACAGAGACATCTGAAAAGGAGACCCTTCCACCTCTTCCCACAGTTACTTCTCCACCTCCTTTACCAACTACTACCCCTCCACCTCAGACACCCCCCTTGCCACCTTTGCCTCCACTACCAGCTCTTCCACAGCAACCACCTCTGCCTCCTCCCCAACCAACATTTAGTCAGGTTCTTTCTTCTAGTACTTCAACTTTGCCCCCTTCTATTCATCCAAGGACATCAACTCTGTCCTCTCAGGCAAATTCTCAGCCCCCTGTACAGGTTTCTGTGAAGACTCAAGTGTCTGTAACAGCTGCTATTCCACACCTAAAAACTTCAACGTTGCCTCCTCTGCCCCTCCCACCCTTATTACTGGGAGATGATGACATGGATAGGTAAGTCCTGTGGTTAACTGGGAAATTTTAACCCTCTTGTTCTAAGTGTAATGTATTTTTTGTTCTCAAGCTTTGTCAAAATTGATCTAATGAATGGCTGTTTAGAATGCTTTCATGAATAAGAAATGCCTTTGATGTTTGGTTTTCAGTGGAAAAGTCCTTATATATGACATTTATTAGGAAAAGAGAATTACAGTTTGAGGTCTACGTAACCCTTTTTCTCATAAGTGTATTTATTGATAATTTTGATTCAAATTTAAAAATCATGTGTTTTTCTCCTTAAATTTTTATGTTGAAAATTTTAATATTAAATAGCTGCAGAAAAGTTAAAAGAATATAATTAACACCTGTATACTCTTCACCTTGATTCACCAGTTGTTAATTTTCTGCCATATTTGTTTTAACTGTAGATATCATGACACTTCTGAATACTTTAGCATGTCTCTCCTAACAAGAACATTTTCCTATATAATCACAATACCTTTATCACCCTAAAAAACTTATCATTCATTTATTAAATAATATCAGTAGCATATCAATAATAATAATATCCTCAGTGGTCCCAAAAATGTCTTTTATAGCTACTTTTTTTTTCCTCCTGATGCTTTAAAAAAATTAATTATCCTGTAAGAAGAAAAGAACAATATGTAGAATCTTTGCTAATTAGAATATAAATTCACAGTGGGGTGATGGGAAGAGCTCTAATTTTAATGAGTCCTCTGAGTGTTGAAAACTGAAATAATTTGAAGCATGAATCTGATTTCATGGAAGGCATTAGGAAATATATTTGTTTAATTTCTTGACAGGCCTAGCCAGGCAAGTACCACCAAACAAACATGATTTAGCAGTGACATATGCCATGGCAATCTTTGTATTATTCTTTTTCCTGTGGAGATTCTGCCCTCTTGTTCTGGAGGATGAGTTTCACTTATTGCAACAAACTTCCACTGTAAGCACAAAAATAAGTATTATTGGTCTTGCATCCCAGACCAATTCCCAAGCTTCCCTTACTTTCCAGGTGACATCAGTAGTTTGAACAGTGATACATTTCAGCCCTTTAGATCTATATTTTTTCAGATTACACTCTGCACTTTTTTTAGAAGGTGCAAGTGCAATAAATGAGAGGGAAAGAGATTATTTAAAAGAATGGCTCCATTACTATACATAGCTGTAAATCTGATTTTAAAGAAAAATTTCACATGCTCTTTCTAATATTAATAGGTATTTATGAATTCTGCCACATCCTGAGAACTGCAAAGGAGAACAGAACCTGAAATTTATGTAGAAAAATTTGTTTGAGGTACACAATATACTTCTCATAGATACAAGCGATATATTTTTACAGTTTTTGTTGGAAAATAGTCAATTGAGTATCATCCAAAGGGAACCTAGGCCACTGTCTATCCGCAGGAACCTTGTTTAAATCTTAGTTTACGTAGTGGCTAGGACAATATCAGTGTGGCTAAGGATCTTGCTTTTGAAATGTTTACTTGGCTAACCAAATAGCTGTTGAACCTACCTACCATGCGTCAGCATGGAGTGCAGGTTTCCAGAGGTGGAACAATTTTGATAGAAAGCACATAGGAATTTTTATCTTTCAGATTGCAGATGAGGGGTAAAGTAAGACCATTCAGTGCTTATTTGAGTATGTGTAGCTATCTTTAAAAATGTGTAAGAGAGAGAATGAAGTGAGAAAACTTATTTTTGTTATATATTTATTCTGATTCCAAAAGTGTAACTATTTTATTTTATAGTCCTTACTAAAGGTAGAAAAATGGAAGTGAAGATTTCTTCCACTATCAGTTTTATTTTTTCACTATAAAACTATAAATTCAAGATAGTTTTTCTGTTCTTGTTTTTATTTACTTATTTGGTGCCACCCTATCCATGTACCAGCTGCACCTATCTTTCACATGAAAAATATTTATTTATTTAAAAAAAATTTTTTGGCCACACCGCGCAGCATGCAAGACCCTAGTTCCCTGAGCAGGGATTGAACCTGCCCACCTTGCATTGGAAGCGTGGAGTCCTAACCACTGGACCACCAGGGATGTCCCGAAAAATAATTTTATGTAAGAAAACTTTTTAGGAAGGAATCTGAAAGTTGCACATGGGACTCATATTCCTCCTACTTTATCTCATGTGAGGCTTCAGGAGCTTAAATGTTGAGAATGTGACTTACACATCTTTTTATTGCCTACAGTGTTTTAAACATAGAACACAGAATGCAGTCATTAAATATTGATTATTTGAATAAGTAAAACTGCTGAAGGAGCCAGAGTCAGGGCTTGTGTGAAATGACATCGGGCATGTAGTTAAATTATTTGCCACCTGGATGACATAAAGCTTGTATTAGAGGATTTGTCCTTTTGGGAAAAGATTGAAATTTTTCTTTCAAACATATATATTGGGCAGGAGTGTATTAACCCAGGTATCAAATGCAGGAGTGAATTTAATTAATGGTACTGCAAAAACCTTTATGATTCATGGTGTACAATTCTTGGTTTCAAGAAGCAAAGGCTGCCAAACATCCACCGTGATATGGTACATTCTTCATGAACATAGCTATTCATGGGGATCTGCTGCTTTTTAAAAATTTTCAGTTAACCACATAGGGTTTTTTTAATATTGTTTTCTTTATTTTTTTGAAAGCCTTGTTCATTTGGAGTTTTATCAGACTTGAATAGAGTCTACGTTATTCTCAAAGGCTGTATTTTTAAAGTACTGAGCTCGTGTAGAATAGGCCTGGGTAAACATTCAGATTAGATTTTAGGATTTTTGTAATAGAATGCTTGTTTTTTACTAGAATGCTAATACAATGTTTTTAATGTATTCACTCAAATTTTTAATAGAAGTTTGTAAAAATAAATCACTTTTTAAACAACCTGCTTTAAGGGGAAGGAGATAAATGATCTATTTAAAGTAGTTTATTTTACATTTTGAAAATTAATAAGAATTAATTTTGGGGAATTCCCTGATGTTCCAGTGGTTAGGACTCTGTGCTTCCACTGCAGGGGGCTCGGGTTCTATCCCTGGTCAGGGAACTAAGAGCCCTGAAGCCACGTGGTACGGCCACCCCCCCCCCCAAAAATTAATTTCTTTTCACATAGTTCATATGTAAATTCATATTTTTTTTTCTTTATTAACAATAAAGACTTATTAGAGGTGTTACATTGTACCTACAGATTAAATCCAGCATCGTAAATTCCAAGAGACTATCCGGATTCTAAAATTTCAGCATCTTGGAGCTTGGCAACTTTTTTTTTTTTTTAATTATATACAAGCATTATGCAACCTTGTCACTACATGTGAACCCATCTGCAGGTATAAATGGAGAACCAGGAAATACTGATATTGGTAGGGTAGATCAGCACTTCCTGGTACTGAATCTTCAAGTAATGACTTAGATGTTCAGTATCTGCTCCAATATGTTAGGCTCTCTGCATCTACTGTATGCCCTCAGAACTATATAGAGCTTTATTTTAGTGAGTGCCCTACACTAAAGGCTAAAGAGCATAATGTTGTTAAGCACTGCAATTTTATGGGTCATCATTATTCCAAGGTTTTTGGTACATTTGGAATTTATTGAAACAGAATTTGACCTCTATTAACTTGTGCCCTGAACTGGTAGTACATATCCCATCAAACATTCTTTCTTGACATAAACATACTAAAAATATAATTTTTCAGAAGTAATGTACATTTTCACAGTAGCAAACAATATTTGAACCCATAAAGTAAATTTTGGATAAAACAAGTGTAAATATAAAATATAGACTGAACGTAAATGATGGTGAAAGAATTCAGATAATTTGATTCTAGTGACACAGAACCAAGATGGAATCTATTTCTGAGTCATGAGGAATTGAAATTTATAAAAAATATTTTGACATTAGTTGAAAAATTAGGAATTTTCTTTCCCAAATGTCTTAAAAATTGGGGAAATTTAAAAAATCTATATGGCATCCTGACTCAAGAGTTTTCTGGTAACAGGCTTTGTTCCCAGGGTAGAAAAATCTTAGTGCAAATTATAATAATGTTGTGTGTTCATCTCTATCAGTAATTTAACAGAAAGTTTCAGGTGATTGTTTTGCTGTCCATTGACTACCCCAGTTCTGGTTGATATGGTACAAACTAGATTCTATTGTTCTGTCTGATTTATAAGAGATTAAAATGATGAAAATTGGTAGGAAGTAGTAGCTTTTGAGATTGTGTTTCACACACAGAGGGCAGCAGTATGCTTTAAAAAGATACATTGTGGGGCTTCCTTGCTGGCGCAGTGGTTAAGAATCCACCTGCCAATGCAGGGGATATGGGTTCGAGCCCTGTCCCAGGAAGATCCCACATGCTGCAGAGCAACTAAGCCCGTGAGCCACAACTACTGAGCCTGTGCTCTAGAGCCCATGAGCCACAACTACTGAGCCCGAGTGCCACAACTACTGAAGCCCACGCGCCTAGAGCCCGTGCTCTGCAATGAGAGTAGCCACCCAATGAGAAGCCCGTGCACCGCAACGAACAGTAGACCCCGCTCTCCGCAACTAGAGAAAAGCCCGCGCCCAGCAACAAAGACAACGCAGCCAAAACAAACAAACAAACAAACATACATTGCAAGGGGTAGATCTGTTCTTTATGGTTCTGTGGAAGTATTCATGAAAGAAATTTTTTTTAAATAACCACTTGTTGAAAACATAGAGGAGGTTTGTACTGTGGTTAGGATTCTCAGATTCTTTTTAATCTTCTGATACTGTGATGGAATACAAAAGACTATCTAGCATGGTTTTATTTGTAGGCATGAATTAGTATGCTGCACTATCTTTTCTGAGGACATGCATGGCACAAAATCCTTCCTTTACTCATAAATAGAGGTGGTTAAAAATTGGATCTGAAAACTGAATTTTCTAGTCTATTCCAGGAAAGCCATCCCTTCTGTTTCCCCCACTGACTATTAAAATTTGTTGATTATCATGAGAGACCTTCTGCTATCAGTGTTTTAATGATTCTGAAATAGTCTCTTGGACTCTTCTCCTTAGATTTTTAGTTTGAAGGTTATTTATCCATTTTGGATGGTTGGATATGGTTGCCTTTTGCTTCCCAGCTAGTAGAATAAATAAGTATATTTTTCACTTATTTTGATTTTCAGCTTAGCTGTATTTCTTACAAAACACTGTAAAATACTATTTGCTTTTTCCAAGTTTCTCGCCACATCTTTAGTAACATAATAGTATTGGCTTGGCCAAAAAGTTCGTTCAGGCTTTTCTGGAACATGGAAAAACTCGAACAAACTTTTTGGCCAACCCAATATTACATTGCTGGGCTTTCAGTCATTTAAATCTTTGCTGGTTAAAATATGGAGCAGGTTTGGTGACTTCATGAGTTGCATTGGTGCTTTGCAAATTTAAGATTATAACTTCCTGCATTTTATTTCATCTCAATAAAAATCCACATAGAATCTTAGGAAGGACATTAAAGAAGTTTATTAAAGTTGCTACAGGGGCTTCCCTGGTGGCGCAGTGGTTGAGGGTCCGCCTGCCGATGCAGGGGACGCGGGTTCGTGCCCTGGTCCGGGGGGATCCCGCATGCCACGGAGCGGCTGGGCCCGTGAGCCATGGCCGCTGGGCCTGCGCGTACGGAGCCTGTGCTCCGCAGTGGGGGAGGCCACAGCAGTGAGAGGCCCGCGTACCGCAAAAAAAAAAAAAAAAAAAAGTTGCTACAAATAATATGCCAAATTTTTTATTAGTTTTTTTAATATACTATAGATTTCTTTTTGCAAAATCCAAGTCTCTTTAACTGTGATAAACTCCATTTCATTATGTTATATTACTGGGGTTTTTTCCCCTTAAAAGTAAAATCTTTGTAATCTTTTAACAGCCAGACATTATAATCTTTGAAAAGGTTTATTTGCACATCCTTTAAGTAATTGTGATCTTTTTCATTTTTTCCTCTCTGTTGTTTAGTCCGAAAGAAACTCTACCTTCAAAACCTGTAAAGAAGGAGAAGGAACAAAGGCCACGTCACCTACTCACAGACCTCCCTCTCCCTCCAGAGCTCCCTGGTGGGGATCCATCTCCCCCAGACTCTCCAGAACCAAAGGCAATCACACCACCTCAGCAACCATACAAAAAGAGACCAAAGTGAGTTTTTGGAGGGACCCTTCCTTAATTACAGCTTTCTTCCTTACCATTGGACCACAACCTACACCAGTAGGCTTATAGAGGATTGGGCGTAATGTAGATCTTATTTTATTTTAATGGATAAAATCCTTTCATCTACACTCATAGATACCATGTTGTGTTTTTTAGAAAAACAATAATTTCCCAAATCCAAGTATACCATGAACATTGATCCCAGTGTATCTTTTGAATTCATAATACTTAGCGTATTGAAGAAGAAAAAAATCCTTTAATTCAGAGGGTGTCAACCATGTACACATTAATGAAGAATTAACAGATGGGGGATTTTTTTTCCCCGAACTACATAAATTGCCATGCCATAAATGTAGTAGAATCTGAGTTTGATCTTCAGATTGTTAGCATTCTTCTCTTGGTAGTAAAAATAGTTGCCATTTATTGAGCACATATTATTGCCAAAGTTTTATATTTTACTTTCATAGTAACCCTATGATGTAGGGATTATTTTCCCATTCTATGGCTGAGGAAGCCAGTACTCAATAAAGTAGCAAATCTATTGTTATTTGATCTTATGTCTTCCTGAAGCAAAAAAAAAAAATCTGTGAGAGATTAGCCACTGTGAGAGACTGTTTAAACTATTTATTTCATATCATTTGAGTCCTGCTTTTTTAATAAAGAAACTGATAAAAGACTCAGGAGCCAGAGAAATCATCATAAAAGAATTCTGTTTTGTTCTTTGAATACACTTAGGTAATTCCTTGGCGTGGTTAGGACTCCATGCTTCTACTGCAGGGGGCACGGTTTTGATCCCTGATCGGGATCCCTCAAGCCGTGTGATGCAGCCAAAAAAATAAATAAAAAAGAAAAAGAAAAAAAGGAATGCACTTAATTTTTTTAAATAACTTTTTTGTTCGTTTTTATTTTTGTTTTGCCTTTTTTAGAATTTGTTGTCCTCGTTATGGAGAAAGAAGACAAACAGAAAGTGACTGGGGGAAACGCTGTGTGGACAAGTTTGACATTATTGGGATTATTGGAGAGGGAACCTATGGCCAAGTATATAAAGCCAAGGACAAAGACACAGGTAAATATTGCCACAACATTTTAGATGTCAGAAGGTTAAAAATTTAGCAGTACTGATGTCTTAGGTGGATTTAGCAAAAGTAAACTTTGAGTTCTTATTTGATCTCCAAAAGTTATGAAATAGACTAAAATTTTCCAAAAGAATAGTATAATTATTACTGTCTAAAGACCTTCCTCCTTCTGTCCGTTGTAAATGTTTTATAATAAACTTGCTGGGAATTTAAGAGAAGGTAAAAATAAAATTTGTCAGTTGCTCTTTGGTAAGGGGCTAGTCCTTGAAGATAAAATGAAGTAGCTGGATTATTGATATATTTTAATAATACAGAATTTTTAGGCTTAACAGAATATTGAATTAAAATTTTAAGGGCTTCCCTGGTGGCGCAGTGGTTGAGAGTCCGCCTGTCAATGCAGGGGACACGGGTTCGTGCCCTGGTCCGGGAAGATCCCACATGCTGCGGAGCAGCTAGGCCCGTGAGCCATGGCCACTGAGCCTGTGCATCCGGAGCCTGTGCTCCGCAATGGGAGAGGCCACAACAGTGAGAGGCCCGTGTGCCGCAAAGAAAAAAAAAATTTTTTTTTAAATCTTTAAAAAGACAAAGATAAGAAAGGGAACATGGGGATTTTTTTTTTTTAACAGTATAAAAGTATCTGCCATGTAGCATTAAAGTAGGCATTAAGGGGCTTCCCTGGTGGCGCAGTGGTTGAGAGTCCACCTGCCGATACAAGGGACATGGGTTTGTGCCCCGGTCTGGGAAGATCCCACGTGCCGCGGCGTGGCTAGGCCCGTGAGCCGTGGCCGCTGAGCCTGTGCGTCTGGAGCTTGTGCTCCGCAACGGGATAGGCCACAACAATGAGAGGCCCGCGTACTGCAAAAAAAAAAAAAAAAAAAAAAAGTAGGCATTAAGTCTGTTTCAGAGCAAGAGCATATATTGGTTGATTCATGATGGTGGCCAAAAAATGCTAATTGTAATATAACAGTTTGAATTTGTTGTAACAGGAGAGCTAGTGGCCCTGAAGAAGGTGAGACTGGACAATGAGAAAGAGGGCTTCCCAATCACAGCCATTCGTGAGATCAAAATCCTTCGTCAGCTAATCCACCGAAGTGTTGTTAACATGAAGGAAATTGTCACAGATAAACAAGACGCGCTGGATTTCAAGAAGGACAAAGGTACTAGCAAAGAATCATGTTTCTGCATGGGAGATTGGTACATTTTATTTCCCTTTCTTAGCTTGTTTGCCTGTTTGCATTTTTTAACAAGTTGTACTGAAGTCCAGCTTCTTTCTTTAATCCACATCAGAATTAAGATGTTAACAGATTGTTCTTGTGCTGAACAGTGCTTATTTTATAAAATGTCCATTCGTCATTATTGTACTCATACTTTTAGAAATCATTGTTAATCATTAAAATTAGAGTCTGCTGTTAACACCTAATAAGGCCAGCACACGAACAATATAAGATTCTCCTCCAACCAACGTTTTGAAGTCGGTTTTTTTTGTTTCTGTTTTTTACAAATTGTAATAACAATAATGGAAATTAAAACCCAGATTTGACAGTTACTCTCATTTTTACATCCTTCATTTATATGCATCCTTTTTTTTTTTTTTTTTTTTGCGGTTCGTGGGCCTCTCACTGTTGTGGCCTCTCCCGTTGCGGAGCATAGGCTCCGGACGCTCAGGCTCAGTGGCCATGGCTCACGGGCCCAGCCGCTCCGCGGCATGTGGGATCTTCCGGGACCGGGGCACAAACCCGTGTCCCCTGCATCAGCAGGCGGACTCTCAACCACTGCGCCACCAGGGAAGTCCACATCCTTTTTTTTAATGTAGTTTTGTACTTATACAGTTTTGAATCCAAAGCAGGTATTTCTAAAACAGTTTTCAGGTCACATAGTGGTTTGTTTTCCTGGATTTGTAACTTTTGTCTATGGGGATACATTCGTTTATTGTTTTCATACTTATGTTTGAAGTAGTCTATATATGACATCCAGCCTACTTTTATTAAAGTAAATCTGAAGGTTTAGAGAGGGGCAGCTGTGAAGAGGTGGCATCTGTGAATATAGCCTGAGATGTTAACAGAGAATATGATTGAAATACATAAAATTAGGAGGGTAATGGATAAAGTTAAGTTGGACTTCTTTACAGAGCCTCAAATATATTAGCTCTAGGGGGGTAATACCTCTTGAGTTTAGTAGAAGTAGTTTTAAAGAAAAGAGGAAATCCTGCTTAGATAAATTTATGAAAGTTAGATTGGAATAGAATTAAGTATACTAGGTATATTTCTGGGTGTGTTTTTTTAACCTTTTCTGATTATAAAAATAATACAGTGTAGGGGCTTCCCTCGTGGCGCAGTGGTTGAGAGTCCGCCTGCTGATGCAGGGGACACGGGTTCGTGCCCCGGTCCGGGAAGATCCCACATGCCACGGAGTGGCTAGGCCTGTGAGCCATGGCCGCTGAGCCTGCGCCTCTGGAGCCTATGCTCCGCAACGGGAGAGGCCTCAACAGTGAGAGGCCCACGTACCGCCAAAAAAAAAAAAAAAAAAAAAAAAAATACAGTGTATAGCTAGTTTCTGTGAGGATGCGTAAGAAAGTGTTAATTGGTTGCTTCTGGAGAGGTGCTTGCTTTTCATCCATGTCCTTCTGTACTGTTTAAATAATTTACCTCGTACTGTTTAAATTCTTTTTTAAAAAATCGTAAAATAATGGGTGGTTAAGACTCTGTGCTTCCACTGCAGGGTTCATGGGTTTGATCCCTGGTCAGGGAACTAAGATCCCACATGCTGTGTGGCACAGCCAAAAACTTAAAAAAAATTTCTTTAATCATAAAATATTAAATGAGTGAATGGATGTGATGCATGCCCCTTGTGGAAAAATTGAAAACATAGGCGAGTAAGAAAAGGAAAATGGCAATCATTTCTCTCCCACTCCCAGTATATGAGCATCCATAGAAGATCACTGTAGTATTAGCATGTTGGCATTTTTTTTCTAGTACTTTATGTTTTATATATATTGTATTTATTTTAACATAACCAAGAGCAAAGTGTATTTAGTGTTTTATAACTTGTCATAAGCAATTTCTTGTATCATTAACATGTTTTAATGACTGTGCATAAAGATAGATGAATCCAAATTTATTTCACCAGTCCTTGTTGAACAATTAGTTGTCAGTTTAAAAAAATATAATAGCACTGCATTGAGCATCTTTGTGCATAAATATTTGTATTTTGATTTATTTCTTAATATAGTTTCCTAGAAGTAGAATTATTTGGTCAAAGGAATTTTCATATTTAATGTTAGATTGCTTTTAAGAAAGATAGTAATAATTTATGTCCCACCAGTGAGTCCCATCCCACTTTATCCTCCCTAACATTGAGTTTATCTTTTTAAAAAATTGTCATCTTACCTGATAGGTGAAGTATGAATGATATCATTATTTTGGATTGCATTCTTTATATTCTGAGTTTTTTTCCATGTCTATCAATTTTACTTATTTCCTCTTTTTTTGAGTTGTCCGTTTGTGTCCTTTATCCACTCTCTTCTGCAGTTTTAGTGTTTTCTTAATTCATACGAGGGCTTAGCTAAAGCTAAGATATTCCTTTAATGCAGTGGTTCTTAACTTTTTGGGAGTCATGAACCTTTTAAAATATCTTATGGATTCACTCTTCAAAAATATACATTTAAAATGTTGCATACACATGTGTTTAAAATGTTGTATGCTATTTAGAGAGTTCAAAGAGTCCTTGAAGCCTATCCCGTAGACGAAGAATCCTTGCCTTTATGCTACTGAGAGAAGAATTTTAGACTGGATGGATCATTGTCTAACTAGGTCTAGTATTTCGTATGTTACAGTGTTTGCTTCTATCATGCACCTGTTGAAAGTGGAAAGATAATGTGGATTTCAAATCTTTCATAATTCTCTTAGCCTTTTATCTACTTTTAAATTTAGGGAGTTGAATTAGATGATTCATTTTTCTTTCAATTCTTAAATACTATAAATTTCATTAATAATTCGTACTAAATGTACCCCTGGCGTTATTACGTGAGTGCTGTTAACTAGGGTAAAGATTTCTACAAAATAGTCTTAGACAATGTGTAACAAATGGACATGTTTGTATATTACAAATAAAACTTTATTTACAGCAGTAGACAGGCCGGATTTGGCCCAAGGAGTCTGTAATTTGCCAACTGATTTAGATCATAAAAGACTAGTTATACAATCTAATTGGGGCAGTTGTCCCTTTAGAGAAGTAAGTAGTCCAAAGAGCACTGGACTATGAGTCAGAAGATTAATTCAAAAGATAGTTCTGTTATTTATTGTTAGAATGGGCAAGTTATTCAACTGCTTGAGTTTTAGTTTCTTCATGTGTAAAATTAAGTGGTTTTTCCAGAAAGCTTATGGTCAACTCCAAAATTATGTTAAAATTTGACGCATTGTCATTTTGGCATCCTTTTTTTTTTCTCTTGTTTTTAATTTTTTCCTTCGTCCTGTGTAGGAGCCTTTTACCTTGTATTTGAGTATATGGACCATGACTTAATGGGACTGTTGGAATCTGGTTTGGTGCACTTTTCTGAGGATCATATCAAGTCATTTATGAAACAGCTAATGGAAGGACTGGATTACTGTCACAAAAAGAATTTCCTGCATCGGGATATTAAGTGTTCTAACATTTTGCTGAACAACAGGTAACACAGTAACCATATGAGGTTAAGCATTTTCTTCATCTCTTCTGACACCCTTAGTTTCAGCTAGTTAATTGGGGTTATAGGTAAACCCAGTAATGCACTTTTTTGCATTTACGTACATCTGATGTCTGTACCTTAGGGACAACTTGTGATAGGGGTACTCTGATCAGCAGAGTCTCCAGACTCAGTGTTGATAAGGACTAAAAGAGGTAGGATTGTAAAGGTTTTTTTAAATGCAGACATTTTAGAGAATTACTTACATCCTATAGGAATATTCAAAGAGCTTTTGCCATAGTTAGTAAATAATACTTTTGTGGTCTTAGGCAAATTCAAACACACATTGAGTTCTTAATGACATTCTCCTTTGTTTAGTGGGGAGAGACATACCTGCTCTTTTAAGTGCTCTTGAGACTTTCTCAGTTATCGAATTTCAGAGTAAACACAGATGTAG
Organism: Stenella coeruleoalba; assembly: GCF_951394435.1. NCBI lineage: Eukaryota > Metazoa > Chordata > Mammalia > Artiodactyla > Delphinidae > Stenella > Stenella coeruleoalba. The sequence goes on from NC_137165.1 coordinate 40,181,731, forward strand.
TTGGTGACTGACCTTGCTGCCCAGCACTTACTCCTGGGTTTTAATAGTATAGACAGACAGGAATTTGGTGAAGAACAGTGTTAATTCTTCAGAAGTTTTTATCATCTGCTTTCTTCCTCTCTGGCTATTTGCCTAAATTGCGTTGGTGATATCAGTTGCGTTACAGTAGTCTTTGGTGATAGCCCTACATACTGAGGAATAAAAAGCAAGTCTGGTACCATTGAAATAAGGCCAGTGTTTTGTTCTGTAGGTAGTGGGCTGTTTATAGCCATCTTTGTCTGATGCACCCTTTGTTTTAAATATTTCGGATCAGTTCTATTTAACAAACATTATCTAGATGGGAATATGGAATGGTTATGACATATTTCCTGTCTTTGTGGAGTAGGGTGACCAACTCTCCAGTGTTGCCCGAGACTGTCCTGGTTTTAGCACTAAAAGTCCCACATGGGATGGTTGGTCCCTGAAGATTTCAGAGTTTAGTAGGGAAGCTAAACAAATAAGTTGCTCAATTCAATAAACATTTATTAAGCTTTTTTTTTCCCCCCTTGAATTTGGGAGCATCTGGGAAGATGCAGTCTTGAGGAATGAACAGGAATTTATCAGAAAGACTGACAACAGAGGTTCACATTTCTAGGCAAAAGAAGAGTGCATGTACAGAAGCACATAAATGTGAAGATAACATAACACGTTATGTTTGGAAAACTGTAAAGGAGTCAGTATTGCTAGGGCAAGAAGAGTGAAGCACATAATGGCAAGAGATGAAGCTGGACAGTTGCAAGGAGCCAATTTAAAGATCTTGTACATCTTGCTAAGGAGCTTAAATTTTATTTACAGGTAACAGCCATTGAAGGGTGCTGGTTAATTTTTTGTTTTTAAATTATACAATTAATGCATTATTGTACAAATTACTGTAAAATTGTTATTTGTAGTTAAATACCTTTTTTTTTTTTTTTTTAATTTTTTTATTTTTGCAGTACGCGGGCCCCTCACTGTTGTGGCCTCTCCCGTTGTGGAGCACAGGCTCCAGACGCGCAGGCTCAGCGGCCATGGCTCACGGGCCCAGCCGCTCCGCGGCACGTGGGATCTTCGCAGACCGGGGCATGAACCCATGTCCTCTGCATTGGCAGGCGGACCCTCAACCACTGCGCCACCAGGGAAGCCCTTAAATACCTTTTTGAGACAAAACACGATATTAAAAATATCATTCTTTTCTGGAGACTTCCCTGGTGGTCCAGTGGTTAAGACTTTGCCTTCCAATGCGAGGGTTGCGGGTTCCGTCCTTGGTCAGGGAGCTAAGATCCCACATGCCTCACGGCCAAAAAAAAACAAAACATAAAACAGAAGCAATATGGTAACAAGTTCAATAAAGACTTTAAAAATGGTCCACAACAACAACAAAAAAGTCTTTGGGGGAAAAAAAAAAAAAATATATATATATATATATATATATATATATATATGTCATTCCTTTCTGTCACTATCCCTGTGATCCACCACAATTCTCATTAAAGCTGGGCTTGGTTAATCTGTATCCACAGTAATAGTGCTTCAGAAATTTGATGATGGCTATCATCTTGCAGCTTTCTGGACTATAGTATTAATATACTTTTTTCTGTTCCTTTTGCTCCTCTATTGGGGGATATTTCAGGCCAGGGAATAACTGCAGTCCTGCTTGGTGTCCTTTCTGGTGGGTCAGGCCCCTTTCTGTCCCTGACTTCCCATATTCAGGAAGTTGATAAGGTTTTAGACTAAAGTGAATTTCCTTCTCAGGTTGCGAAGCAGGATGCAAGAGTCTCATGGTGTAGTCTGATCCAGCCAGCTTCTGCTCTTGCGCATTTAGTTCTGTCTGCACAGAGACTTCTTGGTGAGATGGCCTAGAGAGGAGTCCTCAGGTGGAGAAAGAAGAGAAAGCATTGACGAGAGAGGGAGGAGAGCAGCGTTGGGCTCCATGATGTTTATTTTATCTTAATTACACAAGTATAAATGACACCAAATTATTTTAGATATAGGAGAGACATAATTAGTCTTCTGTTTTAGAAATATCACTAAATGGTCACCATATAGCATGTGGACTGGAGGCAGAGAGACTTATTAAGAACAATGTAAGAAATGGTCAGTGCTTGAACTAACCAAGGCATTGCTAGAAGAGGATGGGCAGGATAGACTTGGTAGATCAGTAGACTTTGATGAGTGAGTGAATGGTGGCGAATGAATCAAAGTACTTTAACTCAAAGATTTCTGACCTGAGAAACTATCTAGATGGGTGGCACAGTGGTCAATATAGGGAATACAGAAGGAACAGCAGGATGCGTCGGGGGAAGAGTAAACCCCTTTTGGATATGTCTGTTATATATCCAGGGTAGTGATATCAAATAGGCATATGGTCACATGGGAGTTTCAAACTAGCATTGTAGATTTAGGAGTTATCAAGCATAGAAAAGATGTGAGAAGATGGAACCCCAGGGGCTGATTAGACAGAGAGGAAGAAAATAAGGAAATATGAATGCAAAATAGGCAGGTTTAGGAAATGAGTGGTCATAGATGTCAGGTGATGCAGGTAGATTTTAAGGCCCAAAGAGAGAATCTGAAAATTAAAAGGTCAGTGGTGAAAGTGTGGGGTAAGTGGGTGGGTAGCACAATTAATGGGAAGGTGATTGTAGGTGTGACTTCAGTTTTTTGTTTTTATTAATTTTTTTATTAAAGAAGCAGAGGTTTGAGCTTATTTAAATGCTAAGCAAAAAGAAAATCAGTAGAGAGGGGGAAGTTGAAGATTCAAGAAAGAACCAAAGTAATTTAAAGAAATGAGTTTCTAAAGGAGATGGGGGTCAAGGCCAGAGGTGGTAATACTGATTATCCTTGAATAAGAAAAGAGATTGACGCACTTTTCTGTAATTGAAGGGAAAGGAGAAAGCAAGGTTAGAGGTGTAAATAAGTTTATAGGTAAAAGTATGTTAAATAGGTCCCACCTGATGGCTTCTGTCTCCAATGAAGAAGGTTATTTACTGAGAGTGAGGGGGGGAGGGAGGGGATGGATTAGGAAATACGGTGCTGGTGATGTTTAGGTCTAGCCTCATTTTCCATAACTGTATATCTATTGCCATTTCAACTTTCAGTCCTACCATAGTAGGACTTACTTTGAGTCTTGGGATCAAAGTAAGGATACCAAGAAATTTGAGGAACGCTTTTTGTCTCAATATAGGGCTCAAGTCAGCTATTTCTTTCCTTTTTGCTTCTCTCAGAATTTGCTTATAAATCGAACTTAAAATGTGATGATGTCTGGGACAGGTGGGTAAGGTGCCCGTAATCTTTACGAGGAATGGTAAGAGTTGATTTAATGTAAAATTTCGTTGCTAGTAGCTTTTTTGTTTTAATATTTTGTCCCATTGCTCAGACTTTGAAGAGCACCTCCTAGAAGAGCCCTTTTTTTTTCTCTTCTATCTCACTTTTCTGCTTGATCTGAGCTATCAGGCACCTGAGATCTCCCCAGTCCCTTAAAAAAGGTGAATTGGCTTTTCATTCTGCAAGATGTAAGGCAAACTGTAAATGTGAATAAATAGACTACACAAGAATTTAGATAAATATGATTAATCCAAAATAGTTAATGATGGTTTTTAAATAGTTTCCCAACATTTTGTGTTGCATTTTATTAAAATATTGCTTGACATCACTGTCAAAGACAGAATATTTAGCAGAGTGAAATGTGGATGTGATCCCTTTAAGGGAGTGGTTCTCAAAGTGTGGTTCTCGGATTAGCACCATTGGCATCACCTGTGGGCTTGTTGGAAATGCGGATTCATGGACCATGACCTACTGAATCAGCATCTCTGGGAATGGGGCCCAGAAAACATTTAACAAGCTTTCCAGGTGATTCTTATTTCGAATTAACGTTTGAGAACCCCTCTGAAGTCATAATTGTGTATCTTTATGGTATAGGAAGTGATGGCAGTTTGTTGGTAGAAGGGGCCTTGTTCATCATAAAAATTGTTTGTTCAGATCAAAGGTATGTTCTCTGTTTGAAAAATCTGTTATAGCCACAGAATTGTTGCAGTTTACTTTTTGTTATGAAAAATGTCAAATTATAAGAAAAACTTGAGACACTAATATAATTAATAATACATATACAATTAACATTTTGCTATATTTGCTCCCTTTTTATTTTTCTGCCTGACGTATTTTAAAGTAAATTACAGATATCATTACGTTTGATCCAGTGGTTAGGACTCGGCACTTTTACTGCTGGGGCCCAGGTTCAATCCCTGGCTGGGGAACTAAGATCCCGAATGCCCTGTGGCATTGCCAAAAAAAAAAAAAGCCTTTTGTATAGCTAGTTTATTCAAACCAGAATCAGTCAAGGATTATGAATTGGATTTAGTTGTTAGGCCTCTTAAATCTCTCTTAATCTAAAACAGCCCATTCCGTTTTCCCCCAACAGTAGGTATTTAATCTAGCAGGTTCTAGCCACTGTTGTTTGCCAAGAAATAAAAGAAATATTTAGTTAAGGAGTCAGATCCAAAAATACAGTAGTAGTCCAAAAAAAACTCTCTAAGGCTTTGTATAGTGGAGTCCTCAAAAGAGGCTTAATCTGGCAGAGTGACCATTAAGAGTAGAACTGAAAGAGCAGAGGTTAAAAATTCATTTTTGTAATTCCTTTAACTCCTAAATTAGCACTTGACTTTTTAGGTGTAATTTGGAGGCTGCTGTTGTTACTTATGAAAATAATTAATTTTTGTTTTACAGTGGGCAAATCAAACTAGCAGATTTTGGACTTGCTCGGCTCTATAATTCTGAGGAGAGGTGAGTCATTCAACAAAATTACATGCGGGAAATAGAAAAGAGTCTTTTTCATTCTTGGATATGCTAGTATTCTGCAAATTGCAATAACTCTCTGAGTTCCTAACTCTCTGAGTTCCCTAATTTTCTAAATGTGTTACCACCTAGATTTTAGACAGTAAATTATATCTAAATTCTTGAATCTGCCTTAGACTGAAATAAATCAACCCAAATTGGAATGGAAGTTATTTCTTCATCACCTTCTGTCCAGTTTACTTTTGAACTCTTAGGTTGCTATGGAGCTGTTTTGATGATCCCGTCTCCAGTTGGCAGCTATTTTAATTTGCATTTAATTGTACAAGTATTTTTCATCAGAAACCATTGTAACCATTGTAAATTTATGTCATGGTTATGATTTACATTTCAGCCGCCCTTATACAAACAAAGTCATTACTCTGTGGTACCGACCTCCAGAACTTCTGCTGGGAGAGGAGCGTTATACGCCAGCAATAGATGTTTGGAGCTGTGGGTAAGGCTTTTTTCACCTTTTCTTTTGTTTGTAACTCACATACTGTTGAATTTGTAACCTGTTTTATCTCTACTTTGGCTTTTTGCCGCTCTTATTTAAGTTCAAAAGGATGGGGATCAACTTTTAGCCAGATTTCAAAGAAATCTGTTGAATATTTCTTAATATGAGACACATATTTTTTTTTAACATTTCCCCAATTTTCTTTTTTTTTTTTAAGCTTACTTTGAATTTGGATCCAAATACATTCAAATAAGGCTCATAGATTGTAATTGATTATCTCAAGTCTTTTAATTATAGATTCCCCCTCCATCACTCTTAGGATTTTTTCCCCCCTCTTATAATGTTTTTTAGAAGAAACTGGGTCATTTGTCCTACAGAATTTCCCATAATCTGGACTTTGCTGGTTGCATTCTCATGGTGATCTTTTAGCATTGTTCTCTATTTTTTTTATTTCCTGTAAATTGTAGGTGAATTCAGGTTTGATTCCCAATACCCACTGACCCTGAAACTATTTTACAGGTGGTTTTGAGTACTTCTGACAGATTACATAGTCACTTGTACATCAGAGTTGGGGGTAGGTAGCAGTGGGAGCCTCTGCCCATAGTACAGGCAATAACTGGATACATTATCTGTAGAGAACTTAAAAACAATTTAAAAATGCATTACAAATTAGTCTACTTTTTATTATCCTCTTATACAAGCAGTTCTAAACAATGTCTAATAAAATATTCATCCCTATGGGAGCAGATTTACACATACACACACCACTTTATATAATATGTAATTGTCTCTTTTTGAAATGTTATTAGCTATTAATGATCCACATCCATCAATCCATTTGTGGTTGTTTTGTGATACGATAGTCTAATCATTTTATTCTTTCTTGAAATAAAGACAGTTTATCTATTTGGGTACAGATGATACAGAAAAGGTTTAATTAGGGAATTCCCTGGTGGTGCAGTGGTTAGGACCCCATGCTTTCACTCCTGAGGGCCTTGGTTTGATCCCTGGAAGGGGAACTAAGATTCCACAACCTTCGTGGCACAGCCCAAAAAAAAAAAAAAAAAAAGTTGAAAAGGTTTAATTAAAGGTTGAATTATTTCATTTTATTTACCAGTTTTCAAAATAATGAGGTGGCTTACTATTATCCTCCAAAGATGACCAAAGAGAAGTTATTTGGGGTTTGTTTTTTAGTTTCATTATGAACTCATGGATTTAAACAAATAATGACATGTTTTAATTCGTAAACATGTTGACATGTTTTAATTCGTTGTAGTTATCATCTTTATTCCTCTTCAAACTGTCCAGTCTTTGGTCAGTGGGAGTTTATGCAGGTTAATTCTTGGGACCTTTTGACTCAACCATATTAGTCTTTGATAGCCTTCATTGTTTTCTGGTTCTAGGCTCATCCTGTTCATTTCCTGCTACAGACCTGGAATTGGCCATTTCTCTAAGGAGTCTTAGTTCCTTTTAGTACAAAATGATACTTAGAGGCCACAATTTGTATGTTAGGGGCATAGACATTTAAATGGGCTGTGTTTGTTGTTTCATTTTTTTTAATATATAAATTTAATTTATTTATTTTTGGCTGCGTTGGGTCTTCGTTGCTACACGTGGGCTTTCTGTAGTTGAGGCAAGCAGGGGCTACTCTTTGTTGCTGTGCGCAGGCTACTCATTGCGGTGGCTTCTCTTGTCGTGGAGCACGGGCTCTAGGCACGTGGGCTTCAGTAGTTGTAGATTGCAGTCTCTAGAGCACAGGCTTAGTAGTTGTGGCACATGGGCTTAGTGACTCCGTGGCATGTGGGATCTTCCCGGACCAGGACTTGAACCCGTGTCCCCTGCATTGGCAGGCGGATTCTTAACCACTGCGCCACCAGGGACGTCCCCTAGTTAATTGTTTTCTTACACTGTATGATTTATGTATGCACACTGACCTTGACCTCCGTACTTTAGGATTCTGACACACATACTTCCCAGTGGAGCGTATCACTTTTTTCCATTTTCTCTCCTCTGTTAATGTCATTCTTTAAAAGGAGCAGTATAGGGCTTTTATTTCAAAATTCAAAAGGGTGATGGAGAAAGAGCATAATTTCTGTAGTAGCCTACCCAATTCAAATGAAGCTTTAGTTAAATTTTACTGACTCAAGCTGGGCGTGTTTGTGTTCTGGACTATTTGCTCTAACAGTATTAGCATTTAAATTGTCACAACTAGGCTCTAAAGTTAATGCCCCATTAAGATGCACAGGGAAAGTTCATAGCTCTGTTGGTACTATTTCTGTGCAACCTGCTACATTAGTGCAGTAGCAAAGTGTTGATTACATAATGATGTCTTCCCCACCAAAGGACTGGAAACTGAAATAAAACACAATTGGAAATTCAAATTATAGAAAATTATACTTTCTTTAAAGCTCAGTGACTCATTGAATTGAGATTTTGCTTGACTTTTGATGTGCACTTACTGCTTTGGTGATCCATGGTAGTCTCTCAGAGGATACTTTTGTGGGATGTTCTTGACAGAATTAATTGATGGAGCAGTTCAGTTTGAAAATCCGGGGAGAAACCAGAAAGACTAGTACAACACATTATACCTAGAGTGTGAAAACTCATCTGGGTTTGTTCTTTTTGCGTTTTATTTTACATGTTGTGATAACACTGTATTTGGAATTTGATTTGGCAGTTAATATTAGAAACAGAATTAAATTTTACTTATACTTTTCTTTCTTTGGATAAGGTTTGTGAGAATATTGGAAATAAGAATTTGAGGTTAACAAATACTAAAAGAAAGGTGCTAATAAGTTTAAAAGCTGGGTTTGTTTGCTTTCTCAAATTTTGTCAAGCTGAAAAATTTCAAAGTTAAACTATATACAGTTGTCCCTCTGTATCCACCGGAGGATTGGTTCCGGGACCCCCTGCATCCAAAACGCGGGGATGCTCAAGTCTGTTATATTAAATGGTGTAGTGTTTGCATATAACCTACACACACCCTCCCACATATCCTCCAGTATACGCTCAATCATCTCTGATTACGTATAATACCTAATACAATGTAAATGCTGCATAAATAGTTGTAAATACAATGTAATTGCTGTGTAAATAGTTGCCAGTGTGGCAAATTTAAGTTTTGCTTTTTGGAACTTTCTGGAATTTTTTTTCTAAATATTTTCAATCCATGGTTGGTTGAATCTATGGATAGGAACCTATGGATACGGAGGGCTGACTGAAAACGTTGGTTTTGGGAATATTTGTAAATTAATCTCATTTCAGAGCACAGGTTAGAAGAGGTGCGTTCACTCTTTTGTTCCCCACTTTTTGAAAAAAAAAATATTTCAGGCACACAAAAAAGTATAGAGTATTCATGTAATTTTTTTCATGTTTTAAATTTATTTTGAAATAATTTTAAATGTACAGAAAAGATGCTAGAATAGTACAAAGAACTTTAGTATAACCTTTATCCAGATTCACTGATTTTTTTTAACCTTTCAATTGAGATTTACAATAAACTGCATATATTCAAAGTGTATAATTTTTTTGACATATTATTTATATACACCAGTGAAACCATCACCAAGGTCACCTCCAAAATTTTCCATGTGCTCCTTTGTAGTCCCTCTTTACTGTCCATACCATCCCATTCCCAGGCAACCACTGTTCTGCTCTCTATCACTTTAGATTGATTTCCATTTCTAGAATTTTATGTAAACAGAATCATACTATATATGCTCTTTTTTCCCTATGGCATCTTTTTTTTTTTTTGCAGTACACGGTCCTCTCACTATTGTGGCCTCTCCCGTTGCGGAGCACAGGCTCCGGACGCACAGGCTCAGCGGCCATGGCTCACGGGCCTAGCCGCTCCGTGGCATGTGGGATCTTCCCAGACTGGGGCACAAACCCGTGTCCCCTGCATCGACAGGCGGACTCTCAACCACTGCGCCACCAGGGAAGCCCTGCCCCTATGGCATCTTTTACTCAGCATTAATTATTTTGAGATCATTTGTGTTAGATTCACTAATTTTTTTTTGTTTGTTTGTGGTACGCGGGCCTCTCACTGTTGTGGCCTCTCCCGTTGCGTAGCACAGGCTCTGGACGCGCAGGCTCAGCGGCCATGGCTCACGGGCCTAGCCGCTCCGCGGCATGTGGGATCTTCCCGGACCGGGGCCCGAACCCGTGTCCCCTGCATCAGCAGGCGGACTCTTAACCACTGCGCCACCAGGGAAGCCCAGATTCACTAATTTTTAACATCTTGCCACATTTCCTTTTATATTCACATATGTATATATTATGTGGTATGTATATGTATTATATATATGTACTTACATATAATACAACGTACAGTATATACATAGAATAAAATGTGCATTTATATATGTATACCATATATGTTTTTCCAGAACTATTTGAAAGTAGTTCTATGTATCATGCTCCTTTCCCTCTTAATATTTAGTGTACGTTTCCTAAAAACAAAAATATTCTCTTACAATCACAGTATAATTATCAAATACAGGGAATTTAACATTGATACAATATATTTAATAGAGTACTTTAACCTACATTCCATACTCTGATTTTGTCGGTACCCTCATAATGTCCTGGAAACAATACTTCACCTGATAGAGGATCCAGTCCTTTATCATATACTACATTTAGTTTTCATTCTTTAATCTGGAACAGTTCCTTAGCCTTTTTTTGGTTTTGATTTTGGCTGGAATATTCCATAAGTGTTCTTTTTTAAGTTTAGTTGATTTATAATATTAGTTTCAGGTGTACAACATAGGGATTCAGAATTTTTGTACATTATGTTTCATTTAAAGTTACTATAAAATATTGACTATATTCCCTGTACTGTACAATGTATCCTTGTAGCTTATTTGTTTTATACATAGTAGTTTGTAGCTCTTAATCCCCTACCCCTATCTTGACCTTCTCCAAGTCCCTCTCCCCATAACCACTAGTTTTTTCCCTCTATCTGTGAGTCTATTTCTGTTTTGTTATATTCATTCGTTTTATTTTTTAGATTCTACATATTAATGATAATATACAGTATTTGTCTTTCTCTATCTGACTTATTGCACTAAGCATAATACCCTCTAGGTCCATCCATGTTGTTGCAAATGGCAGAATTTCATTCTTTTTTATTTCATAAGTGTTTTTTTTTAGGGTATTACATTTGTATTTACATGAACCCTGTTTGCCTCTTACTGATGATGTTAATTTTGGTTACTTGGTTAAGGTGTTGTCTTTTTTCCACACTAAATAGTTATCAGTTTTCCTTTTGTAATTAAGTAATTTGTGGAGAGATACTTGGAGACTGTGTAAATATGTCAATATAGTTTTGAAAGGCCTTTTCAAAATGATAAGAGTGTTTAAGCATAATGTGTTTGAAAGTCCTATTGAAACTGATCCTGACTGATGACAATAAACTTTTCTTTACAAATACAGTGCCAAGAGGGCTGTACATGTACATAGTGCACATTCTGTAGAGCAGATGAATGAAAAAGGCTAATATTCTTTTTGCTGAAACTGCTGAGCATCTTTGTAAAATTGAAGTGTGTGTTTTTCAGTGTTTAGTTATTTCCTAAATTTACAGTGGAATTGATAGAAAAGGCTTCTTGACTCCTTTTTTCTGCTTATAGACTGTCCTTTATAGGTGGCAAAAGTTTGATCTACCAGCAAATCTAAATCTTTTGTACTATTTTCACTGCAAGAAATATTTTCTTTTATGAAACTCAGACCCTGAGTTTTGGGCTTATTTAGTATATCAGATACAGTCTGATATACTATAAAAGTTTATTGAGACACACTTTAAATAGGCTCCAGGGATTTCTCTTCTGACCTCTCATTTTTATTCTTTCTAGATGCATCCTTGGGGAACTGTTCACAAAGAAGCCAATTTTTCAAGCCAATCTGGAACTGGCTCAGCTAGAACTGATCAGGTACAGCTGTGCATGTGCTCTGAGTGCCCAGGGGTGATAGGTAATCTCATCCTCTAATTTCTAACACTTTTCAGTCATTCTACTAAGTGAGTTTATGCTCCTTATGTCTACGTAAGTTTCTCTTCACTCAGTCAGGTTTACCATATATTTTGTCATGGGTTGTATATGGAAAGAAGTTGTATTCCACTTACTTCTTAGGTCTTTCTTGGCATTTTTTTTATTAGTTCTTCATATAAAAGCATGCTGTTTTCAGGATGGCTGTTGCATTCTTATTTAGGTTAGATTAAGATCAACTTTATCCAGCAAACATTCGTTGAGCCTGTTCCTAGAGCCTGAGATAAATTCCTATCTCTGTTAAACTTTAGGATTCAGAGATAAATAAGATAGGTCCCTGCTCAGAGAACTCAGAGTTTAGTAAGTGATGCATCAGGTAAACAGATAATTATAAAAGGGAGTCTGTAATAGAGGATTTGGGGAAGGTCTGGGGTTGGGATGGAACTTGAGTTTTGTTTTCTGTTTTGTTTTATTTCTTTTCAATAAGATTAAGGGGAAGAATACGACAGGCTAATATAGACCTTTTTTTTTTTTTTTGTGGTACACTGGCCTCTCACTGTTGTGGCCTCTCCCATTGCGGAGCACAGGCTCCGGACGCGCAGGTGCAGCGGCCATGGCTCATTGGCCTAGCCACTCCGTGCCATGTGGGATCTTCCTGGACCCAGGCACGAACCCGTGTCCCCTGCATCGACAGGCGGACTCTCAACCACTGCGCCACCAGGGAAGCCCTAATGTAGACTTTTTTTTAAAGGTGGTGTGTAACTCATGTGTTATGCAGTAAATTCAGTTTTCCATCAAAATTCCAGACTTAGGCTCTCTTCTGCTAGTTTTCCCTTTTAGGGACATTATAGGACCAGCTCAGCGCTTTGAAATTATTATTAACTGAACAGAACAAAATTGGTAGTTGAAACCTATGTGGAGGATTAAGAACATGTTTTACAAAACCAAATCTGTGGATCATTTTGGACTATTGTGCCAGTATTATCTCTTCACTATCATGTAACCAGTCTTTCTGTCCTGTTCCTTCTGTCCTTAAAGCAGTGCGGTCAGGTTTTATCTCTCTGCATGCCTTTTAACTTAATAAGCCAAGATCCCCCAGACCTGAGGAGGTAATAATTTCTGCTTCTAGAATCTCCAGAATTTATGATGCTGACTCACTGACTTCCTTGTTCTTGCTTTTTGCTTTGTTTTCAGTCGACTCTGTGGTAGCCCTTGTCCAGCTGTGTGGCCTGATGTTATCAAGCTGCCCTACTTCAATACAATGAAACCGAAGAAGCAATATAGAAGGCGCCTACGAGAAGAATTCTCTTTGTGAGTTTGACAGATGTGTACATCTAGTTTCTGTGTTTGGCTGTTGTTTGGACTTGACTTTTTCCTGTCCTAGGGAGTTAGTGCTGTCCCAATTTATTATGAAAACACACCATAGGAAAACATTTTATTTTTGAGCAGTATGAGTTTTATCATAGCCCTTTTGTAATTTTCTCATATGAAGGCTTTAGCTGATAGAAAACCATTTTATTTTGAATGATATACAAGTTTTCTCATAGTCCTTTTGATCTTCCTAAAACAAAAAGAATAAAACTGCTGGCTTCATGTTTTCTACCTGTATTACTATTGCATTTCTTGAATCCTTTGTGGAAGTAAATCTGCTTGCTTGTTTAGCCAGGTTCCAACTCCCTTCCCATAGTTTTACATGGAGCTGGAAATTCAGAGACCTTTGACATAAGGTCACCGGTTTAAGAACTGTGGGGTCATTGTGAACTCATTCTTTCTCTCTTCCTTTTCACAGCATTCCTTCAGCAGCACTTGATTTACTGGACCACATGCTGACGTTAGATCCTAGCAAACGTTGTACAGCTGAACAGACCCTGCAGAGTGACTTCCTTAAAGATGTCGAGCTCAGCAAAATGGATCCTCCAGAGTAAGTGCTGGTGGCCATGTAGTGACCCTAAACCTTCCCGAGGCTTCAGGAGATGAGAAACTCAAAATAATAGGTTTTTTAAAAAAGGAACTGCAGTGGCCAACCAAATAGAGAGGTGTCCTTGAGTATTATGGTTGATAAGTTTATTGCTTTATGTTTTTTTCTTAAACAAGGAATAGATTTAGATATGATATTTGTTCTAACTGGACTCATGCTATCTTCTTTTGTCCCTGGATCCCCAGCATATTGCTCTATATAACCTCTTTGAAAGTATTCCTTCTAATTTTTGCTTTTAACCATTTCATCTTTTTTAATTCCCTATATCTGTGGTGACCATGTTATCCCACACGTGCAAGGACAGTCCTAATTTTAAATAGTTTGTCTCACTATCAAGCCATATGTCCTGAATTTTGATATAGAAAATATGGTCTATGAATGTATCTTTCTTCCATCAGAATCTTATTAATTTCCTGTATTGTATGAGATCCTCAGAGGTTCTACACTCACATCTCACATTCTGATAGATAAAAATCTTTGACTCTCACTGACAGCATTATAGCTTTCATGTCAGAGTTTTTGGGCATTTCTTTCTTATAGAAATACTGTGTATCTTAAATGTATGAGATGTTAGTACACGAACAGGTAATATCTACAAATCTGATAATCCAAAGAAATGTTCGAATTCATTTATTGTGTTTGAATTTTGATACACTGAATGTGATTGAAATATGTAAGCTTTTTAGTAAAAATTGGAAACTTGTTATAGAGAAATTTTGGCTATGATAATCTTTATTGTGGTAAGGTTTGACTTACTGGAATTTATTGAGTATAGGAAAGTCTGGAAATACGTTAAAATATACTAATAAACCTCACAAATGAAAATATCCAGTCATGAAATTCAGTGGGCAGAAAGAAGAAAGAACCAGTTTTTTGGTCCTTACAGACCAAGTAATACATAAATCGATTTTACACAGAGGTGATTTAATCATGATATTCTCACGTGGTTCCAAGATTTAAATTACCTTGCCTGGACTTTTTGTAGATATTAACAAGGCAGTCACCTCTGTTCTATTTATTCCCAACTGAAACTTGACCAGTAAAGGTCTCCTTTATTTTTGTTATGCCAAGCAAGAACAGTTATAAAACTTAACTGTTTGACTGGAATATGGGCATTTATATAGCAAGTGTGTCTGTGGTATTAGCAACATCTTCATTTCTCACTGTAGAAAGAAATTCTTTGGGCTTTTGGATTTTTAGTTTCTCAGACTACAATATGCCATGATTCTATTTACACTGCTACTATCTGTTTACTAACTTTTCTGGTTAGTTTTATATTTTCCTTATCCTTTCTATTTCCCCTTGCTCTTTGCCTTCCCATTTTATTTTATTTATTTTTTAAAATTTATTTATTTTTGGCTGCGTTGGGTCTTCATTGCTGTGCGCAGGCTTTCTTTAGTTGCGGGGAGCAGGGGCTACTCTTTGTTGCGGTGTGTGGGCTGCTCATTGTTGTGGCTCCTCTTGTTGCAGAGCACAGGCTCTAGGCGCATGGACTTCAGTAGTTGTGGCTTGTGGGTTCTACACGCGGGCTCAGTAGTTGTGTCACATGGGCTTAGTTGCTTCATGGCATGTGGGATCTTCCCGGACCAGGGATCGAACCCAGCGTGTCCCCTGCATTGGCAGGCAGATTCTTTTTTTTTTTTTTTTCCCCCGGTATGTGGGCCTCTCACCGTTGTGGCCTCTCCCGTTGCGGAGCACAGGCTCCGGACGCGCAGGCTCAGCGGCCATGGCTCACGGGCCCAGCCACTCCGCGGCATGTGGGATCTTCCCGGACTGGGGCACGAACCCATGTCGCCTGCATTGGCAGGCAGACTCCCAACCACTGCGCCACCAGGGAAGCCCAGGCAGGCGGATTCTTAACCACTGCACCACCAGGGAAGCCGCTGCCTTCCCATTTTAATCTCTTGTTCCTCCATTCACTCACTACTGCATTCCCACACACATTTCTTTTGTCTTTTTCCAGCCTCCCCCACTGGCAGGATTGCCATGAATTATGGAGTAAGAAACGGCGACGGCAGCGACAAAGTGGTGTTTTGGTAGAGGAGCCACCTCCACCCAAAGCCTCTCGAAAAGAAACTATCTCAGGGACAAGTGCTGAGCCTGTGAAGAACAGCAGCCCAGCACCACCTCAGCCTGCTCCTGGCAGGGTGGAGCCTGGGGCTGGGGATGCAATAGGTCAGTGCTGGCAGTGCTGGGATAGAGCCTTTGTGCTTTTACTAGCACTTGGCAGATTTTGAAGGTCAAGTGCAAGGGTGTGTGTGTGTGTGTTTTGTTTTGTTTTTTTGTGGTACGCGGGCCTCTCACTGTTTTGGCCTCTCCCGTTGCGGAGCACAGGCTCCGGATGCGCAGGCTCAGCGGCCATGGCTCACGGGCCCAGCCGCTCCACGGCATGTGGGATCTTCCCGGACCAGGGCACGAACCCGTGTCCCCTGCATCGGCAGGCGGACTCTCAACCACTGCGCCACCAGGGAAGCCCTGTGTGTGTATGTGTGTTTTAATATAAGATTAGATTACCCATGGCTCTCTAACATAACTGGAGCCCTGTTTTATGTTAGATTTGATAAGACCTTCTTAGAATTTAATCATGTTAAGTCACAATTGCTAAATGTAGTTAGTTCTGTAGCCTGTTATTTGATCTAAATATATCAAAAGCTGTGTAATAATGAATTATTATAAACAACAAAGTAGCTCTCCTGTGGTGCAACCATTTTTTCTGAACTACAGCTATTCCTTCCTTGGCTCATTTTTCCTTCCTTGTCCACTTAAAACAGTGGTTTTCAATTCTGGCTGCACATTAGAATCATCTAAAAAGCTTTAAATGTAAACACCTCCAAACAATTGCCAGATCTCTAGGGATGGGACCTGAGGCTTCTGAATTTTAAAATCTCTCCTATTCTCATTGTAAAGCAATTATACTCTAATAAAGATATTAAAAAAACAAACAAAAAACCTCTCCTATTCTGATGTACAGTAAGGGTTGAAAATCACTGACCTTGAAGAATATAGATAAAATGAAGTCACTTTTACTCACAATACAGAGATGTTTTAATTAGTCCCTGTATTTTTAAGTGAAAATATAAAGAATAACAAATGTGTCATGACAGTTGGAGGCATGAAAAATGAGACATTCAAAGTGAAACTTCATTCATTGGGTATCGTAAGTTGCTATTGCCAATTGAAGAAGGCAGAGGTCCTTGCCTTGCCTCATCCTCTTATATTGGCTCCACTGTCTCTCCACAGGCCTCGGTGACATCACACAGCAGTTGAATCAAAGTGAATTGGCAGTGTTATTGAACCTGCTCCAGAGCCAAACCGACCTGAGTATTCCACAAATGGCGCAGCTGCTTAACATCCACTCCAATCCAGAGATACAGCAGCAGCTGGAGGCCCTGAACCAATCCATCAGTGCCCTAACAGAAGCCACTTCCCACCAGCAGGACTCAGAGCCCACGGCCCCAGAGGAATCTTTGAAGGAGGCACCCCCTGCCCCAGTGGTCCAACCTTCCGCAGAACAGACAACCCCTGAAGCTTCAAGCACACCAGCTGACATGCAGAATATGTTGGCAGTTCTCTTGAGTCAACTAATGAAAACCCAGGAGCCAGCAGGCAACCTGGAGGAAAACAACAGTGACAAGAACAGTGGGCCACAGGGGCCCCGAAGAACTCCCACAATGCCACAGGAGGAGGCAGCAGGTAAACAGACCGGTCATGAATCTCATTGAGCTCAGGTGCTGTTGATCCTCTTAAAAATCTCTTAACATTTTCTTTTTCACATCAGTGGCCTCGGTTTCAGTCTTTCTGTCACCTAGTCTACAGGAGAACATAGCACCAAGTGCTGTATTTCTTGCCCAGCTTCTTTTATTTAAGTCTCAAAGCTTCTTAAAGCACCTTTCATGTACTGATTGTTTTTCCATCTTTCCATTTCCTAGGAAGTAGGTAAGTAAAGTCCCTGTGTTCTCACACAAGGAAACCACAACTGTAGCTAGTGATGCATCTTGAACCACTGTGTGTGTGGTGGCCAGCTAGTATTGGCACTTGAAAATCTGCCTTCCAAACAAACCATTATCAGATTGTACAAATAGTCAATTGTACTCTAGTATAGTGGATGCTAGATACCAGAGTCTCGCCAGAAACATACAGTCAAGAAAGCCCTAATAAGATATCATTGTTAATCTCCTGAAGAATAATTTGAGATTTCTAAGTAGATAATTAACAAAGTACATTTCCTTTCCAAAAAATAGCATATAAAAATGATTCCTTTAAATCTGTGTTCCTGAAAGAGATAATTAAATGGACCCCAGATTAGGAATTGAGCATTATATTAAAAAAAAAAATCTGAAAAAAGGAAATATGTATACCTTGATCTCAGATGACCACAGCATACAATTTATTCGAGGGAAAAGAAGTTTAAATTTTCTAATGAATTCTGATTCACAGTCTTTACTTGCAAAATCTTTACTTATCTGAAAGTGATTCCAATTCCTTGGAAATTTTTGCTGTCCATGAAGACCCCATGAATTGGGGAATGAGAAGATGTACAAGGTCTGATGGGGTACACTAACCTTCAACTTTTAGGCTGTTGCATTCACATTTCATATGGGTTGGTATGGAGAATATATGCCTTATTTCCACTAGCACAAGGTCAAATATATAAACTATTTATCATATGTAAAGTTAAAAAAAAAACAGAAGGTAACATAAATAAAATTACCCGCTTACTTTATAGATAGGGAAACTGCAATCCAGGGAGTTTAAATAAGCCTGCCTATGGTCCCACTGCTGAAATCATATTATTGGCAGAGGCAGAACTAGAATTCCTATACTTTGTTAATGTGTTTCTTTTTAATGTGTTTCTTAATTCACTTTGCTATTATGCCATAACAATTCCAGTTGTTTTTAAGAGACTCCAGGACGTGGAATAACAGAGAAAGCAAATCTAGAATTAAAGTAGGCCTTTTTGTCTTATCTCTCATACCTTCCTTCCTTGCACCACCACCCACCCCCCAACCAAAAAAAAAAAAAATTCAGCTATAATCAAAATATCTGAAAGAAGTTGTTCAAGTTCAATGGCATAGTGATTGAAAGAAATTCACCCAGTAATTGAGTCAACAAGCTATCAGCCAAATGGTGAAATTGAACTAAAATTAAGGCCTGGCTCATGGCCAGAAATTGTTGGATTTACTTTTCAGAGGAGAGTAGAAATGCCATTCCTAATGATTACAGTCACTTTTGGATTATCCCGTTGGTGTCTCTCCAATGTCTCTATGTTCTTGTTTCTCCCCTGCTACCTCTCATTTGGCCATTTTAGTGTTCATTAGCACTTCCACCAGAGGGCAGACTGAGTTAGCCAGAGAAGGTAAAAATCTATCACTTTGGCTACTGTTTAGCTATTCTGTACTCGTTGGGAAAGGGTTTTGGTTGAAATCTAATGAGTAAAATGAAGTTTTAAGTTATTTGTGTATTTCATTAATCCCTCCCGCCATCGGTACAGGCTGTTAAAGATTGGCATTATTGTTAATACTTTGAATCTTATAACAGTATGTTTTTTTAATGTGATCTTTACTTTTAATTCTCTTAAGATGTTTTATTAACCTTTAATAGTTCTTTACAATCCATCTGCCTTTGCTATTTTGAAATAGTCTTCATCCTCTCATACATGTGAAAGAATGTGAGCTCAAGAATTAGTTCTGTTGAAACACAACTAGGCTATTTACATAAAAGGCAAATATGAAAAGTAGTATAGATGGAAGAAAATAAGTGTAGCTTTGTCCATTTTTGCAGTTAGGCATTTTTAAAGTTGTTTGCCCTTAGTATTAAAAAAACAAACAAAAAAACCCCAAAAAAACTGGTGTTCCATTTCATGTACAGACCAAAAATACTTTAAAAAATAACTGGTACTGTGATTGATGTTCTTATGTAGTGAGATATGTAGTGTTCACGGCAAAAAGCTCTGAAATCTATAGATGTTTGTAGTCCAGTTAGCTCTCCTTTTTCTGGATGTCTACTTTTCAAGTTGTGAGTTTTCTATAGCTAATTCTTTTGTCCTTTAATTCAGTTTTCTCTACCACCTAGTCAACCAGCCAGTCTGTTAACAAGTAGCTTGGGTGCGTATTGTATATAGGATGACCACCTTGTCCCTGTACTGTCCTGGTTTTAAAACTGAAAGCAACCTGGGAACCCCCTCAGTCCCAGGCAAATTGGGACTCTTGGTCACCCTACTTGTATGTTACACACCGACCTTATCCTCCTACTGCTCAACAGTTTTGTAGTGTTTTCAGAGTACTTTCATCTGCACGCTAAGGGCATGCTTACTTTCCTGATTGTTTTTGCAAAATATAATTGTGGTAAATATACAACCAAAATACCTAATGATAACTATAAAAACTACTTTTGGCTTGCCTGAGTAATGACTTTATATCACTATCTCAGATAATAATAAAGAATTGATTATATGGACATTTAAAAATATACTTCCATAGGGAACAGAAAAATCAATCATTTGGAAGATATCCCAAAACTTTAAGTCTTTTCTTCAGCAGGATGACTCCCAACTCTCTAAAGTCACAGTTCTGATTGTACTTGGTTTTGTGTGTCCTCAAACTCACGCCATTGTACATGTCTAGTCTCTTGCCTTGGCAGGAGTTCATTATCAGACAATGATTGCCATGGTTAGGCAAAGTAATCCAGCAGTGGGTGACAAAAACTTTAGGGAGTGGTTCTAGTAAGATCTTTGGAAAGACAGAGTGTAGTATTAGTTCAATACATTTCTAAATACTCGTTTCTTGTCACTGTCTCCAAGATAAACAGATGTTTATCAACATCCCATTCTGCATGACATTGCTATAGTGATTTTTTATAATTACTGTAACAAAGGAAACTGAATGACAGTATGGTGGTTAATATCCTATTCTTCAGAATGTGATTATGGGGAAAAGGGACTCAAGTTGGGAGAAGCAAGTGTATAATTTATACATGACGGTAATGGAAGGTTTTTACTTTATTTCAGCTCTCCTGTATATTCTTTTAGTTCTGTTTTACGTGTTAACCTTATATCATCAAACGTTCTGTAAAATGTGTTAGCTAAGTCCATATAAGGTCTCCTATTGTACAGCAAGATTATGTCCTAGATATGTGACCACAGCATTTGTATTGTTCCCTCTCATCTTCCTTCTTTCTAATTTTCATTAATGTTTTGATCCAACAGCAAAAAAGGGGCGGGGAGGCTACCAACAGCCTACATATTAGGACAATTCCTTAAGGAAGGAAATGGAGGAAATCTCAGACAAAAATCAGGACAATCATTTGAAATATATGATCTTTTTACACCAGCTGTTAGATCCAGAATGCAACTGTTTTACTTTTAATCACTTGATTTTATTTATAAATTGCGATTTCCTGATCCCAAGGTTTTATTCTTTATATATATTTGGTTACTTGTATTAATATTTGTTTATGTCGGGCAGTGTGTGTGTGTGTGTGTCTGTGTGTGTCTGTGTGTTTGTGTTTATAGTCACATGTGATTTTTAAGATGGTGTTTAAAAGAAGTAACCCTTCCACAGCATGTCCTCCTCACATTCTTCCACCAGAGAAGAGGCCCCCTGAGCCCCCCGGACCTCCACCGCCGCCACCTCCACCCCCTCTGGTTGAAGGCGATCTTTCCAGCGCCCCCCAGGAGTTGAACCCAGCCGTGACAGCCGCCTTGCTGCAACTTTTATCCCAGCCTGAAGCAGAGCCTCCTGGCCACCTGCCACATGAGCACCAGGCCTTGAGACCAATGGATTACTCCACCCGACCCCATCCCAACAGGACTTACGGAAACAATGATGGGCCTGAAACAGGGTTCAGTGCCACTGACACTGATGAACGCCACTCTGGTCCAGCCTTGACAGAATCCTTGGCCCAGACCCTGGTGAAGAACAGGACCTTCTCGGGCTCTGTGAGCCACCTTGGGGAGTCTAGCAGTTACCAGGGCACAGGGTCAGTGCAGTTCCCAGGGGACCAGGACCTCCGTTTTGCCAGGGTCCCCTTAGCATTACACTCAGTGGTCGGGCAACCATTCCTGAAGGCTGAGGGAAGCAGCAACTCTGTGGTACATGCAGAGACCAAATTGCAAAACTATGGGGAGCTGGGGCCAGGAACCACTGGGGCCAGCAGCTCAGGAGCAGGCCTTAACTGGGGGGCCCCAGCTCAGTCTTCTGCTTATGGAAAACTCTATCGGGGGCCTACAAGAGTCCCTCCAAGAGGGGGAAGAGGGAGAGGAGTTCCTTACTAACCCAGAGACTTCAGAGTCCTGAACGATTCCTTCCCTATCCATCCTTCCACCCAGTCCTCTGAACCTTTAATGAAATCATTTGCCAGAGTGAGGTAATCATCTGCATTTGGCTACTGCAAAGCTGTCTGTTGTATTTCTTGCTCACTTGCCACTAGCAAGCGACTTATAAAATAGTGATGTCGGCACCAGTTCCCCCTGGATGGGCTATAGCCAGAACATTTACTTCAGCTCTACCTAGTAAATATAAGTAGAGAATACGGAGAGGGTCATTAAATTGAAAAGTAAATGTTTAATTAGTTCATTGCCTGTACTTCTTGAGCAGAAGAAAAAGGAAACAGTTTCAATTCTGAGATGGTTCAGGAGAGGCTCTCTTTAGGTTTTTAAAGTTTTGTGGGTTTTTTGTTTTTGTTTTTTTAAGAGAATAGTGTTCACAAAATTTGAGCTGCTCTTAGGCTTTTGCTATAAGGGAAACAGAGTGACTGGCTGATTTAAATAAATGTTTCCTTCCTCTCCACCATCTCACATTTTTGCTTTCAAGTGAACTCTTTTTTTACCCCATTGAGCATCTTGAACATACCTTTTTTCCAAATAAATTGCTTGTCCTTAAAGTTTGCTCCACTTTGAGAAAAGACATGCCCTATCTCTCCCTGCACATGAAGCAGGTTGTAGAAAGTGGCATTCTTGGGCAAGTAGGTAGACTTTACCCCATCTCTTACCTTTTTTACCCCATCTTTATAGTTTTTCTTTCACTCTCTCTCTCTGTCCTCTCTTTTTTGAGGCATTTGTTTGGAAAAAAATAATTGTTGAGATGCCCAAAAACCTGGGATAATTCTTTACTTTTTTTGAAATAAAGGAAAGGAAATTCAAACTCCTATATTGTTCTCTGTAAATCTTCAATTCTAAAATGTTTTTTGGTTTTTTTAAAACCACGTTCTGATGGTGAAGTTGATTTGTAGATGCAACCAGCCTAGGACATTGCTGCTGAGCTAGGATAGGAGATGATGCCTCCATACATGGAGGGCTACTAAGATCAGTTAGCATACATATTGTTTACGCATATATTTTTATGTCAAGAAAAACCTTTGAAACAGAGCATTGTAATATTGTCAAAGAGAAAAAAATACATCCTGAAAATACATGGAAATGTAACTTAGTTTAGGGTGGATATTTTTCTGAAGATGTATCACTACCTGAGACCTTTTTTTAAAAAATAATTTTAAAAGAGCAGACCATAAGAAAGAACAGTATTGACATATACACATCTCAGCATGTATATCCTGCCAATTCTTTTAGGGATTTTCCTCCAGAGAGGTTTGATTTTGGTTTTGGTAAAAGGGGTTAAATTATGACTTCATGGCAAGAATTTTGCCTTATTATAAACAAAATGGAAGAGGGAAAGGCTTTCAGGGTGGGATAACCTGGGAGGTTTCTCATTCTGGCTTCCAGTTTTGTGTGAGTACCAGCATATAATGTGTTTTAAAAACATAAACATTTAAATAAATTATCTGCACAGACCTAGACCTTTGTGAAACGTAGGTTAGTCCCGTTTTACAAAGAAAAGGCAAATACGTTTCAGCATCTTGGAGAATAGTTTACAGACCTCAACTCAAAGTTTCATGTTTCAATGCCAAGTTCTTATATTAAAAAATAAACACTACTTGTAAGAGAGAGGTGCGTTAATTAAAAAATAAAACAAAAACAACAACAAAAAAAAAACTTTAAAGAAATGAAAGAAGAACCCTCTTCTGATACTTACATGAAGACTATTTTCCCCTGTTACTGAAATAGGCAGATATTCGGTGTGTGCATTTCTTTATTATTCTCTGGGTTTTGGTCTGGCCTTGCCCTCAGGGCCAAACACTGATTAAAAAGAGAACCTTCTAGCCATTTTGGCATTGATGGCTTTTTATACCAGTGTGTCCGATTAGATTTGCTAGGCTCACTGACATGCTATTGGTAAATTGCATTAAAGTTCATCTGAACCTTTTGTCTGTTGACTTCTTAGTCCTCAGACATGGGCCTTTATATTTTAGAATATTTGAATTAGAGTCATTGAGCCCTGCTCTCCCATTTTTGATTAAAGAACTTAAGCCTTGGATACTTTCAAAAGTATCCAGTGAGAAAAATCGGTTTCCCATCAAATATGAATAAAATTCTCTATATATTTTAATTGTATTTTGGTTATCAGCAGTCATCAATAGTGTTTTTCCCTCTCCACCCCTTATTTTTAATTATGCCAAATACTCTAAATAATATACTTAAGTCTCCATTCCCCCATCCCTACTACTAGGGATGGGGGTGAGTATGTGTGTGTGTGTGTTTGTGTATGTATGATCCCATCTCAACCCCCACCCCCATTTTGGGAGTCTAACCTTTAAAAAGAAAAAAAATATTTTGGACTATTTCTAAAGGCGGAGGGACAAAGAAACAACCTGTAATCTGTCTGGAGGAAGAAGAGGTATTTGCTAATTTTTCAGCTATGTTATCTATAAACGTGATGGAAGTACAGGTTTGGCAGAATTTCTGCTTGGCTATTAGAAAATTACAAACCCAATTATATTCAAAAGTGGTTTTGGTTTTAGTTACTGAACCATGGGAGATATTGTCCATTAAATACATTATTTTGAACAGATGAGAAGTCTGATTCTGTTCACGAATGAGAGGCAAAACTGGTTTGACCATGATCATTTTTGTGTTTTGAAAACAAATTTGCCTGACCCAGTTTCTTTAGTTTTTTCCTTCAACTGTCCATGGGAACAATAAGGATTTGAAAACATCAGATCTATATGTTTAAAAGCAGGGCAGTTGGCACAAATTTGTAAGTAGGATTTCTGTTAGCTTATTCCATAGACATCACCCAGCCGTGTGTGTGTGTGTGTGTGTGTGTGTGTGTGTGTGTGTGTGTGTGTGTGTGTGTGTGTGTGTGTGTGTGTGTGTGTGTGTGTGTGTGTGTGTGTGTGTGTGTGTAATATGCATATATAGTTACAGTACTAAAATGGTTACCAGCAGGTTTTGAGAGAGAATGCTGCATCAGAAAAGTGTCAGTTGCCACCTCTCTCCCTGATTTAGGTTCCTGACACTGTATTCCTTTCTCTCTCTTGTTTTTGCCCCCCATCGGGTTTACCTTGTCTATGTATAGATATTTTGTAATATATTAAATTTTTTCTTTCAGTTTATAAAAATGGAAAGTGGAGATTGGAAAATTAAATATTTCCTGTTACTATACCACTTTTGCTCCATTGCATTTACTTCTTAATCTGTACCCTTTGAGCAGATCTAATTATATGTATAAAGGGCATTTCTCCTCCACTTTATCCTAGGGGTTCTTTGTCTCAGAATCTCTGTAGACTCATAAATTATCACAAAAAAAAAAGTTCTCAGGATTTGAAGAGGTGCTTCAAAACACTAGACTAGGAACTAGAGAATAAAGAATTGGGGGAAATCATAAGATGTGATTTTCTAAAGTAAAAAACAGTTGTACAAAAGTAATGATGGTGCTAGGCCATCAAAAGAGTTGAGCTTCATGTACCCTGACTCCTCCTGAAAGGAGAGGTAAGTGGGTTTGAGCTCAACTGTCATCAAGAGAAGTTGGTAAGAAGCTGTTTAGACCAAAAAAAAATAGTCTCTTAAATCAGAAACTCTCACCCTCATGCCAGTTCCTGTGTTGCCTTGAGTAGGGCCAGCATGGGGATGGATTAGTGTTGCTAGTTCTGTTGAGATTTCCTGATACATTGCCAATCCAGGAAGTAAATAGAAGTTATTTATAAGGGTAAAATTCCTATTATTTCCAAAATCTTCTCCTGTCTCCACATGAGAAAATTGCTTTCCCTTCCCTTTCATGGTTTAGGACACTGGGGACTAAACGTTCCCTTGTAATATGTGCTACAGTCCTGCTAGTTATGACATAAGTAGGCAGAGGACAGGAAAAAAGAAAGCATCAGGAGACAGGAAGAGGGGAGAACAGGTATCAGGAAGTTGTGAGTGGGGTAAGCAATCATACAAGGTTAAGGGGTACACCAGCACAAGGAAATTGGGAAGAAATCTGATTCAAAAACGTGATGATGAGGGTTGCCAGCTTGTTTTTGAATCCCCACAGTTTAAGTAAGATGTTTCCTTGCCTGTGGGCTGTCATGTCTTTACCCAGAAGGAGAATGGAGGGCTCAAGATTGTTCCACTTCCTGGAGTCCTGTGTTCCTTGTTACCCTCCAGAGAAAAGGAATTCGTTTTTGATCTTAATGTACTGCAAGTTCATGACTAGGAGTGTGAACTTCAACCTAGTAGAGAATATTGTTTCCACTTCATAGCAATGGCTGTCTTCAATTCTGGGCCTGAAAGTTGAGGACCTAACTAACCTGGACTTTTTTCTCTATCACACTCAAGGCTATTTCTAAGTAGAAGCCATACTGTTCAGTACCTAAATTTCTTGGGCACTATCTTTTCCTAGACAGGCATCCTTAACTGTGTGGTAAGGTTAATGCCTCAAGGAAGTTAACAGTTAATATTCTTTGTGCTGAACTGGGATTTACATTGTTACTAAAGACTGCCCAATAGCTTGCCTTTTTTTTTTTTTTTTTTTTTTTTTTGGTATTGAGTTACTTCTCTGTTCACAACTTAGTCATCCTGAACGGCTAGGTGGAATGGAAGTGGGGAGTTCCTCAAGTGAGTAAATATTCAAACATTCCAAGGGAAAAATGGAACTGCTGAGTCTTCTGGTTGTCCTGAGAGGAAAGGTGAGCATTCCTGGACACTTTGGTTAATTTTACTGTCCAGATGTGGCATTTCTAGTGTTCCTATATAGCCTTAGGAATACTCTCAAGTGAGAGTATACTCCAAGCCAGTTGGGGGAGGTATGACACCTAAATGAATTACTGGTGGTACTCTACCACTCCTCACCATGTGCAGCTATCTCTCCATCTCCTGTCCACCCACTTCCTTTCATTTCCTATTTTTCTCTCTTCTCCCAACTCACTACCCAACTCACATGCTTTAGTCCTGCCAGAAATATTGATTGATTAACCCTGCAGGGTATTTAGAGTTATTGCTGCTTAGTAGTTTTGAAGGGTAGTGAGAAGCAATTCAGGAGACAAATGTCTATTCCAAATCCTCAACTTAATGGGGTGAGAGGTGAAGGAGAAAGTAAGATAACTTTCTTATTGCTAAAAGCTATGAAAGGAGCTTTTAATATACGTTGTGTGGGGTACAAGAGATTCTTTAACTGGTTAACCTTTGCTTCTTCATTCTCTTCCCTCATATCCTGAGACTGTTGCTTTTGCTGATAACACTTCGAAGCTCGGTTGCAGATGGTGTCTATAGGAAGTAAAGCTTTATGAAAAGAGGGCCCTGCTATCCTTGAGAAAGCAGATGAGGGTTGCTTTGATGTCCTGGTGATTTAATCACTAGGTTGCCAAAACACTGGACCACTGGGTTGCTCTCATATCTCTGTCTCAAGAATTGCTAGTCCAAGGCTGAGAGAAAGAGGCTGATATGCTGTTAGTCTTTAATACTCCCTAGGTGGGTAGTTGTTAGCCAAGCCTTCTCAATATGCAGCCTTCAGCCACATCATACTTCTCTGGAATGAGAGGGTATAGCCATAAAGTAAATTCATTCAGCCATATGTTCCCTAGGACCTGGAAATAGATGGATTTGGGGATGCTTTGCTCTGGCATAGTTGTAACCTGAAGATAATATTGATAGCTCTAAAAGAATGAAGGACATTGTATCCGAGCCAAACCATCCCTGACGCCGTCAACATGGAGAAACCTTAAAAAGGCTATAATGTAGCAAAGCTAAGTGAAGAGCAGAGCCTGGGTCTTTGAGAGCGTCTTGTCTTTAGTTGAAGGCGCCTGCCTGATGGGTTGTCTCAAGGAGAGGATCTTTCTTCCTCTTGTGTTTGATGAGGGACACCCTTGGTGAGGATCAGCTTGTAGACAGATAGCCCTCCCTACCAAGGCTAACGCAGTTTTGAATGCTTTTGGCCCTGGAGAAAGGAGGCTGAATTCAGAGACCTAGAGAAAGCCTAGGAGTCTGATCCCTTTTATAAATTCAGGAACTTCTAGGTTTGGCCTTGTATCAGTATTTGCAATTTCTGTTAGGGGACCAAAGACCTCATATAAAATGAAGCAATATGAGAAGGAGATGGAAATAAGGGAAAGAAGGGAGAACCAGAGGAGTCTGGGGGTGGGGCTGCAGAAAGAAACAGTGTATCATTGCTTATAAAGAAGAGATACAGATATGAGGATGGAAGGAAAAATTGTTGTTGGGGTACTGAAAGGGGATAAGTGCCTTAAAGGTTCACAATTCATTTCAAGGAAGCCCCATTAAAGAGTAAAGTGTCCCCTTGATTACAGTAGTGTTACCTTTATGGTTGGAGGATGAGCCTGGAACCCTTAAGCTGGGGGATGCTCTGCAGACAGTTTCACAAGGGAAGCTAGATTATATTAAGCAAATAATTTATATCAAGGACATTTTTCTTAGCACTGCTATCTATGTAGTTCAAGACAGTATTTCAGGAATAAGAAGGAAATGATATGGATGCATCAAGCTAAAAATTATTTGTATTTTCGGAGTTCTAAAACTCTCCTGCAAGTGGTTCTGTATGTTTTAGGTCAACCTGCAAGCTAATTATTCCTCTCCCCTTCATTTTAGACCCAAGTGAGGATGATGCATAGAAGAGCAAACAAACCAGAAGATGTGAATTAGAGTCACAGAATGTTAGAGCTACAAAAGGACATTAGTTTGTCTAGTTCAGTGCCGTCGTTAGCCAGTGAAAAAACAGACCCAAAACGGTTGAGAAAGTGTTGGGAGGAAGAAGGGAAAGAATGGGGAACTAACGTTGTCTGGAACCTACTGTGTCAGATACCATAGTACCTTTGCTTTTATTATCTGGATTATTAAGCACCTTGAGGCCAAGGGATGGAAAGAATAAAAGGCAAATCCTTATTGTCCTGAGCAATATGTAGGAGATAAAGGGGTGTGGCAGATAATTTTTGCCTGTCTAAGCACACAGGGCTAAACTAGAGGAAGTGGAGTCAACATTTGAGAGTGAGGTTAATCTAAGGAAGTACTTGCTAAGTAGTTGAGAGAGACTCATGAATAACTTCTCTATTCCTAGGTACCTTCCAAAAATGTGATGGGTCAGAGGCAGGCTAGAGACAAGGCTGGTAGGAAACAAGATTACTATTGCCTCTGGGATTGATTTCATTCTAGAAAATCAGGTCATGACCTGAGAACATAGGATTAATCTTAGAAATAGGGAACAAAATGGGGCTTCTCATCCTAAGGGGTCTTAAAAAAACAGTATATATACTATGAATTAAGAAGATAAACAAAATCCTATGGTTACTGTATATATATATATTTTTTAGGTTTTTGTTTTGTTTTGCAACACACTTTGAAGTCATGTTCAATGTTGGTGAGGGTAGGTGGCAGCCTGAAAACTGACATTGAGAATAAGATTGTATTTCTTGTAGTTGTTTGATATGATATCCCGAATTATACCATGAGGGCTGCTTCTATGGGGAGCAGTAATATCATTAGCTGGATCATGTCCTGAGTACAGGGCAACTTCTGGGGAAGATGATGAGAGG
This sequence comes from Stenella coeruleoalba, assembly GCF_951394435.1. NCBI lineage: Eukaryota > Metazoa > Chordata > Mammalia > Artiodactyla > Delphinidae > Stenella > Stenella coeruleoalba. The sequence goes on from NC_137165.1 coordinate 40,210,850, forward strand.
GTCCCAACTTTAGGAAGCTTCTGGGTCTAGTGAGAGATGAGGCTTATACCTGGTGGGAAGTAGGGAAATAAGTACATTAATGCAGGTTATAAAATAAAATAGTAACATAGTACAGAAGGAACCAAAGCAAAGAAGTAATCAGAAAAACTGGAGTTAACCAGAAAAGATTCCTCGAAGGTAATGAGGATAGAGGACATGAAACAGAAGAGAGGAAGGTGATCAGAGGGAGAAAACTTATGGAAAGCTTATGTGTTTTGTGCAGAGGGCTATGAGTGGAGTAGTCAGGGTAGTACGGGAAAGGAATATTAGGAACCGAAGTTGGAGGAGCAATCTTGTTGGCCTGAATGAGGAATTTGAATTTGATTTGGTAAGCAGTAACACAGCAGAGCATGATGAGATGAATATGACGTTGAGGCCTTTTGCAGCTATACTAGGTCATGGAAGCAGGAAAGCTTGCTAGGATATTATTGTTCTTAACCAGATGTAAGGCCCCAAGAGCCAGGACTAGAGTAGGACAAGGGGAAGGAGATGAAAGAGAGGGGGCAGTAGAATTAGCAAGACTTGATGATAGTTTGGATGTGAGGGGAGGAATAGAAGATAGGCTGAAGATGATAACCCCAGGACGTATTTATGCTGTTGATGGTGATGAGAACTTGGAAAGAGGTAGCTGCTTTGTTTTTAATAAGTAGAAAGTGTTTACTTTATTAACCAATTGATGGACTATGTCTATGTTCATTATTGCGGAGTCTAGGAGGAGGCACAGCCCCTGGAAAATAGTTGAGCACATGCTATGTGCCCAGATGATCACCTGCACTCTGCCTTTTTCAGGTTGGAGAACCAAGTGAAAGAGAGTTTATTCCTGGGGTGTACCCGCAGACTTCAGGAATGCTATCCCACTCTGGATCTGGGAAAGAAAATACAGTTTTTTTGCCAGTTTCTTCCCCTTTAATGCTTTGAAAATGGGATAGGACTAGCCTGTGGCAGCATGTGCCTGTGGATGCACAATTCTCTGGCTTGATTCTTGGAAGGCCTTTTTCTCTCCCTCCCTGGGGGTCATTTGTATCTCTGGTTCCTGCTCCCAGAGCCATAAAGTGGGAGCCCCCATTTATTAATTGGGTTGGGACTGGGGAAGGGGTCGGCAGGGGACTCTTTAGTGCAGCCGGCGGGGGTCTTCCCGAATGAGCCCATTAGCCAGCCCCAATGGCAGCTGAAACGGGGCCGCAGCCAAGTCCTCTCGGTTTCAAAAACCCTCTGTTGCCTGCAGCAGATCAGAACAAGGCCTGCGGGAGCCCTTAGCTTCTGATTGCAGCTGTGAGGAAGGACAAAACAATTTATAGGAAGCCAAGTATCTCCTGTCTCACTGTCTCTTCCTTTCTGACTTTGGGGAGGGAGAAGACTGGGATGTGGTGTCCCCTCCCACTATAGCTTCTTACAAGGCATGTATAGGCCTAAGTAGGAGAGAACAGGAGTGAGTGTATATGCATTGATCGGACATTTACGTCTATGCTCCTGAAGTGTTTACACATGTCCTCGCTTTCTTCTTCCATCCACACACAGTTGTGTTGGCTAAGCAGTCACTGGTTATACGGGGCTCCCTAGGGTGAGTGTGCTCAGTGTGTTAGGGGGGCATGCTTGTCATACTCTTTCCTGCCACATACCTGCCTTTTCTCCTATCTGCTTTCAAGATTCAAGGTTAGAATTAGATCACCTTTTTAACATCTTTTCTTCATAATCAGAGGAGTTTGGCCTCCTACTGGAACTCACTTGTTTGTCCCTTTAGTTAAGCCAGCATGAGAGAGGCAGGCATCTACAGGGGAGCTTCTTTATGCAGTGGCCCTGAGAGAAAGGTGTGAAGGGTAGGAATATCTCACTTCCTGATGGAAGGACACTTGTGTCTTCTTCCTGATAGAATCATAGATGGCCAGAGCTAGAAAGGGAACTAGAGACCACCTAATTCAACTTCTCAGTTTACAGAGCAAGAAACTGAGGCTTAGGGAAGGGAAATGCCTTGTCCACAGTCTCACAGTGAGTTAGTGGCAGCCAGCCAAGATTAGAATCCAAGAGCATCAATTCCTGACAGCCCTGTGCTTCCTCCAGAAAGGAAGGTAGGGCTGTGAGATTTTGAGGGGGGAAGGACAGATTGAGGGGGAAAGTTAGGTTTAAAAAAATTAGTAGAAAAACTGAGAAGCTTTATATATTTTTACCTCAAAGATTAATCTTTCAATGACATGAAAATTGTACAACTGTAATTTTTATTTAGAGTCAAGAACTCTGGTTCGTTGGGAAGCAAGTGGCAAGCCACAGCCAAATATCCTGATGCCTCAGAGTTACACCATAGTTCTAGGAGCTCGTTGCCAACTATCTCTGGGGGTTGGATAGTAGGGAAAAGATCCTCAGAGGCATTGTGAGGAATTTACCCCAAAGCTCAACTCAGGCTCCTTTGCATTATAATACAGCTATATTGAAAAATAAAATCAGAAGGAAAGGAGAAAGAAAACACCTCACTTGCTGGGAAACTAAGGGGAATTGCTGAATGAGAGAAGGGATTATAGAACTCTGAGTAAAATAAAATAGTCTCTGAGATTACAGGCAAATGGGGGTGGGGCTGTACTCCTCCCCCCTGTTATTTAGCTTTGGGTTGGTTTTCTCTGTTGGGGCGGAAGGAGGGTGGTGTGCTCCACAATGACCTAAGCCCTGAATAGTGTGCTCAATGGACTGACATGCACAGCAGGTTCTAAAGTCATCTCACTCTGGTACTGAGACTCCCCTCCCCTCTTTGGACCTCTCCCAGATGTTTCTACAGTCCCTTCCAATGCTTATTTTCTGAGCATGAGTCTGGGAGCTATTGATGTGCAGGGAGGGGAATGCTAACGAGTTCCTAAAGTGGAAGCAGTATCTTGGAGGGAGTAAGGCAGTTTAGAGATAGAAAGAATTATAGGTCTGGGTCAGAGGGGCCGGGAGGCTGCAAAATGAGTATTGACTGCTCTTGACATATAGATCCCAGTACATATCTTTACGTTTTCTCCATCACACCCTGGTTGATAGCACAGGAGGAATGTGGAGTTGGTCCCCATGCAGATTAATCCCTACACAGGGAGTGTATAGACCTACCTGCCCAGATTGCATCAAATCTGCTGTCCCACAAACCTCCTTTCTATCTCATAGGACCTTTTTCTGGCCTCTGAGCCTTTCTTCAAGAAGCTGTTTTGGACAAGAGAGGCTTCAAATACAATCTGATTATCTGATCTAAAACTAGATGCCCTCCTTTGAGTCACTTTCTTGCATTAACTTTCCATTAGCCTTGAACCTTCGTTGCCCTTTATAATTCTGGGTTTCACAGCTTCTATTTCTGTTGAATTTCTAACTTTTAAGTATAGGAACCATGGTTTTTTACTTTATCAGACTGGGAGCTAGTTCCCTGGAGCTAGGAATCTTAGAACACTTACAACTCTCTTTGGGAGCATACTTAAGGTTCACCAGAATCCTTCTCAGCTCTGTGAATTAGAAGAGTGGTGATCATCGCCATCACTTTACCTACCAAGGCCATGCTCCCTGGGTGAAAGTCCATAGACCGTTTTTGGTGTCTAATCCCTTATCTCATTTCTAATATAACCTGAATTTTCTTTTACAGGTGGCAGCAGCAGTAGGAGTGATGGCCCCTGAGGAATTTGGTAATGTCCATCAATTACCTGACATCCGGACCCCTGCAAAATTCAGTCTCTTTCACAGACTTTAAGGCCAGGTAGGGACCTTAAGCCAATCAGAGGCCACTGGCCTGCTTTTGTAAGGGATTAATACACACACACACACACACTCACACACACACACACACACACACAGTCTCAGGGAAGTTCTTATACCCAAAGATCTCCAGAGGAGTTTCCTTAGCTTTTTTTTTTTTTTTTAAATTCTTTTCCATTATGGTTTATTATAGGATATTGAACATAGTTCCCTGTGCTTTGCAATAGGACGTTATTTAATCCATTCTATATATTATATAATAGTTTGCATCTGCTAGTCCCAAACTCCCAATCCAACCCTCCCCCCACCCCCCTTCCCCATTGGCAGCCACAAGTCTGTTCTCTATGTCTGGGAGTCTGTTTCTGTTACATAGATAAATTCATTTGTGTCATATTTTAGATTCCATATATAAGTGATATCCTATGGTATTTGTCTTTCTCTTTCTGACTTACATTGCTTAATATGATAATCTCCAGGTCTATCCATGTAGCTGCAAATGGCATTATTTCATTCTTTTTTTATGGCTGAGTAATATTCCATTGTATATATGTGCCACATCTTTATCCATTCATCTATCGATGGACATTTAGGTTGTTTCCATGTCTTGGCTATTGTAAAAAGTGCTGCTATGAACATAGGGGTGCATGTATCTTTTCAAATTATAGTTTTATCTGGATATATTATGCCCAGTAGTGGGATTGCTGGATTATATGGTATCTCTATTTTTAGTTTTTTAAGGAACCTCCATACTGTTTTCCATAGTGGCTGCACCAATTTACATTCCCACCAACAACGTAGGGAGGGTTCCCTTTTCTCCACACCCTCTCCAGCATTTGTTATTTGTAGACTTTTTAATGATGCCCATTCTAACTGGTGTGAGGTGATACTTAGTGATGTTGAGCATCTTTTCACGTGTCTACTGCCCATCTATATGTCTTCTTTGGAGAAATGTCTGTTTAGGTCTTCTGCCCATTTTTTCACTGGGTACTTTGATTTTTTGTTATTGAGTTGTATGAGCTGTTTGTATATTTTGTAAATTAAGCCCTCATCGGTGACATCATTCACAAATATTTTCTCCCAGTCCATAGACTGCCTCTTTGTTTTGTTTATAGTTTCCTTTGCTGTGCAAAAGCTTATAAGCTTGATTAGGTCCCATTTGTTTATTTTTGCTTTTATTTCTATTGCCTTGGGAGATCCTTAGCTTTTTACTTGACCCTATGATGGTGTCCTGTCTTCTGATTAGCAATTCCTCCCTCCTGGCTGGAGTGGGTAACCCTGTCAATTGGCATTGTGGTCATTTCATTCCTGTTCTTTTCTCTTGGCCACAGCTGTGCTAATGAATATTCCTCAATAGTGTGATGCTGATATTGGCTACTCTCAGCCTCTCTACAGCACCTGCCCCGCTCACCCACCACCTCATATGTACACATAGTCCTGCTTTCTTCTTCCCCAAGAAGCTATTTTCTCTTTCTTTCTTTTGCGTGAGGGTAGGGCATTGATATCCCTTCTTACTACCTCTCATCAGCTTCTCCACATCATTTCCAGGTTTGATGGGAGATCCCCCCTGTCCAAACGCTGTGCAAAGACACGAGAAGTAGAGGTCTGCCAGCCTGCTTATTTCCATCCTCAATGCCTAGACCTGGGCAGGTCACCAACCTACTATGCCTACCCCTACCCTTCTTGCTGCCAGGTAGGTGTGCTCCTCTCCCTACCCACCAACCCTAAACAGGGTCATATTTCTCCCTGGGACTATTTCTCTCTGTTGTTAAATATCTCCAACAAGGGGAAGGCCTCTGTGACTCAGCTCTCCACCTTGGTGACTTCCAGCCCTAAATTTTAGAAAGCCCTTCCCAATGTTAACTCTCTACCCCCTTTTCTGTAGTTTAAAACGATTTCCCCGGGCTTCCCTGGCGCAGTGGTTGAGAATCTGCCTACGGATGCAGGGGACACGGGTTCGTGCCCCGGTCCAGGAATATCCCACATGCCGTGGAGCAGCTAGGCCTGTGAGCCATGGCCGCTGGGCCTGCGCGTCCAGAGCCTGTGCTCTGCAAAGGGCGAGGCCACAACAGTGAGAGGCCCGCGTACCGCAAAAAAACAAAACAAAACAAAACAAATACATTTCCCCCATTTAGTGCATGTGGAAATAAGGGAACAGTAAACAGTAAATGGTTGGTATTTGACACTGGAGGGGAAGGGTCTAATGACAGGCAACCCTTCTCTTCGAGCTGAAAGCCTGAAGTCCAGATGTGCATTCTGTCCAGTGGCCTGGCATCCTTGGGGAATACTTGAATCTTTTGAGGGAAAGGTTTTATCTGGTGTCCATTCCTGAGGACAAGGATCTCAGACTCTAAGAGTCTCTCCATATTCATTCCCAGACCCCTCCAAGGGGTAGCGAACGGATTGCTACAGGGAAGAACCCAGCAATAGGTAATACTCTGTCTTGAGCTCGGGTGGCAGCTCTTGTCTGGCACTTATAGGGAGTTGGCAGGGGTGCCAGAGCCTCTCCTGCCACTGGAGTTGACATCAGCTTACCCTTTTGACCTTAGGTCTCATCTCTCAGCAATGCCCCTCTCACCCCTGCAATCCAGACAGCACAAGCAGCAGGCCTAAATAAGCGCCAGGTCTGGGTAAGGTGCTCCCTCCCCCGGTAGGCACATACCTTGAGTTGGAGGTGAAGCAGTTAGGATGGGATGGATGGAAGGACAGAGTAGGTGTTAGAAAGTAGGAAATGTCTCTGGAAGTGGCTGAGCAGTAAGTAAGCTTTGGGCACCTGGGGTACCCTGCCTACCTCTCTGTCAACCTGGATGTCTGATCCCTCAAAGCTGCTGGTCCACTTGGGCGGCTGCAGTCTTGGTTTCTGCCACACGAGGGCACTGCTGACCAATTAAAACTCCTGCCCCTCCGCAGACAGAGTTTGGGTGAGGGGAGAGGGGGACTCTGCGATCTTTCTCCAAGATAGGGGTCAGAAACACCCCCCAGAGAGCCTGAGACCAGGGGCCCAAGGAGCCAGAAGAATAATTAGTTGTTCTTTCACTTCTTCTTCCTTAAAAATGGCCTGAGACCCTGAATGCTCTTCCCTAGTGGACTGACATGTCACTATATTCCCAGCTGAACCTGGGAAGCCCCCTAGCTCCAGTCACAAAACACCTTGCACATGTGTTTCTCTCCTTCAAGGTGTAGCAGGCTCCAGCTGTCCACCCCACTGTCCCCAGCCTCTAAGACAGTCTCTTTCTGGCCCAGAGGGTGGAGGTATCTGGTTTTTCAGAGAGGAAAAAAAAAAAATCTCTTACAATTGTTTTAAGAGAAGTAGCTCTTAAAGAACTAGCTCTCTTAGGAAAGAGTTTTGGGGAGAGGACTCTCTCAGAGAGACTGAGAGACTAGGAAAGTTCAGTCTTCTATGCCCCCGTCACCTCCCCCAGCACAAACCCGCAGAGCTCAAGATGGTCTGGAGGATGTTTACCACCTGCATGGCTGGAGGACACCCAGGCCACTCTGGGGCGCTGCGACGACAGTAGTTTCAGAAAGCAGGATGGGGAGGGCGGCTGCTCTGACCCTTGATCCTCATGCCGCCCCCGTACTGTGTAATGTCTCTGCTAGGGATCCAAGTGGCCGTGGAGCCCTTATGGGGATGAGGTATCCCATATTTGACCCTCAGTCTCCATGAAGCCCTTCCAGGCTGAACAGGCTAAGGGAGGTGACAGAGGTTCTCCTCCTCCCTCCTACCCCCATGATCGAGGGCCCCTCCCCAGGAGGACAGCTTGATTAAACAGTCGGTGCTGCTGGAATTGCTGCACAGCTGGCGCTCCCCCCAGCACCCCGAGCAGCGCAGCAGTGCAGATTAAAATCTCCAATTAGCGTTAAAGTGAAGTGAAGAGGTACTGAGGCTGCCAAGGAGGCCAGACGGGGGCCCTCGGTCGGCAGATAGCCCCACTACTGCCTGGATTCTGAGTACCACCCTTTTTTTCCTAGCTCCTCTCCCAACATCTCTCAGTGCCTACTAGCTTTGCATGCTTGGGGCCAGAGGGCTTTAGAGGGGTGGAGGGTGGGGCTGATGCCTTACCTGACAAAATGCTGGGGACACCATAAATGTGGAGGAGCAGAGATGCCCTACTCACAGGCTGCCAGTTTGAGGTGACTTCACACTACTGCTGCTTCTTTTTGCCTAGAGAAAGGGCAAATAGGACAAGTCCCTCCAGATCCTCTTACCTATAAGGTGCTGCCCACACAAATGTACACGCTTGTATATTTTATCCTATTTGACCCATCTGCTCCCACCCAAATTATGGCTCCTTCCTTCATCGCTCCGTTTTTTTCTCAGCTTTCCTGTGGGCAGGGGTAGGTACAGCCTGGCTTGGGAGCACAGCCATGCCCTGCCACCTGGGTCCCAAACAGCTTCTCGTTATCTTCTTTGCAGTTCAGGGAAGAGCAGGGATATGCCAAGAACGGAAGCCTCAGATTCTCCCAACCCCTGAACATCACACCCCCTCTTAAGGGCCCTCTACCATTTATACTTCTACTCCTTCCTTCACCAAGCCCAGAAGGAGGGCAGTATAGCTAGACACACCCTTTGACTTCCCTCTGCCCCTTTAAGGGAAATGGAAGTGGGTACCCAGCTGACTGAACCTACTCACACCTCCAGAAATTAGACACCAGGGCACAGTGCCACCCTCCCAGGCTGGCACATGCTACCCTGGCAGAAGTTCAAATAGCTCCCCCGCCGAATACCCCCACCTCTATGTCTTCCTCTTCTCTCTCCCTCTTTCTTCCTCCCTCTCTCTTTTTTTTCTCAGCTCAAAGCACAGCTGAGCCTTAAAATGGGGGTGGGGAGGACCAAGCTGGGGCAGGGGGGTGGAGAGTTCCAATAGCACGTTTTCACCTGCCATTTAATTGGATGTATTTTTAATTAATGGGACCTCAGGGACCAACATGAGACAATCTGATCTCTGAATAGGGACAGGGGAGGGATTGGGTAAGGGAGGAGGATTGGGCCACTGGGTGCGGTTACCAGGAACCCAGGCCCATCAATCACTGGCCACTTTGCGTTCTGGCATGGAGAATAGCAAGGTGGAGGAGGAGGGGAGGCACTGGGGAGAGGTACCAGGATTTCCCCCCAATGGCCAGGACCTCCAAAAAGGATGGAACTGTACCAGCTGACTCAGTTTGGGGCCCCAAAATTGCAGCCAGGATATTAGGTAAGGCTGTTTTCTTGTTCCCGAGGTTTTGTTTGGTTGAGCTTGTCCCACTGAGTGCTGTAAAATTGTGAAAGGAAGGTGGGGACAGAGCTTTGAGGTCCTTGAAGGGGAGGACAGGAACTAGGGACCGTAGAACCAGAGACTGTGGTGACAGGGAGGAGAAGGGCAGGGTTCAGAGATATTTCTGTGTGTTTAGACATAAAATAAGTGCCGTTGAGATTACATGCAAAACAGCATGCAAATGAGGGCTGGTGCCTTTGGGGTATGAATCATAGACCCTTACTGTTGCAAGGAAGAGAAGCTGGAGCTCATCTTGCCAAACGATTCATTTTACAGATGTGAAAACAGAGACCCAGAGAAGGGAAATCAGTTGAATCCTGCCCTGGAGTTGCTTTTGTTCCTGGATTTGGAGAGTTCCTGGGAACACAGGGAAATGTAAGTACGTAGGGTGTGAGGAGGAAAGTCAAGGGAAGAGGGTAGGCAGAATATTATCCTCTATTGCTTGGAGTCTCGCGTCTCGGGCTCCTAAGTCTTGGAAGCAACTCAGGGGAGTCAGGTGGGTGCATTACTGGGGGAACATTTCCCTTGTACAGCCTGTTCCAGAGGTCATCTCATCCATTCCCTTGTTTCCAAGTAGACAGATCCCCCATAACCTCCCACTCCCATGAGATTTTACCATATTCTAAAAGGTCCACAGGGAAGGAAATACACTAACTTCCCCAGTTCCTTAACCAAGAAATAAATCCCCCAATGGTGACTAAATATTGAGCTTTTTCTGAGATCTTATCACAAGTTTCTCTGCTGCAGTATAAGCTGCTAGAGAAAATTATGCCAAAAAATGTAGCGAGGAGTGGTCTTGTCCCATGTCTAAGCCAAGAAGAGAGACAGAATTAAAACTCAAGGCTCTGAAAGCTGAGTCAGAAATGCCCCTGTATTCACACGGTGCCATGGCCCAGAGCTCTTAGTCAAGCCCCATCTGGCTCTATGCGGTGTTGGTGCACACTGGAGAGAGGGGCACATTTCCAGCTGTCCCCATCTCCCACCCCCACCTCCTTCACTATTCAGACACTAGAGTTAAGAAAGAATGATGGAGAGAAGTGGCTTGCCCACCAAGTTGCCAAAGATGGCATTTCCTGGCATCTCCTTCCTTCCTCAAAAAATTCAACATTCTTTTTTCTGTGCTTCATGAGACTAAGTTGCGGAAAGCAGTATGGGTAGAAACTTCGTCACACCCTCCAAACCCCCAACACTTATCCTTTACTCCCAGAATTGTCTTCTCCTCTATCTTAGTACACCATTTAATATCCCCAGAGTCCCTAGGGAAGAGCAAGATGCACCTCTCTAAGTGCCCCCAGACTCACCCTGCCCTGTCTTAGACACTCGGGGTCATCTCCTTGGCTACCTAATTCTCTGCCTTTTCTGCTACCAAACAAGATGAGAAGGGCCCCCTTGCATTGCCTCAGGACAGTCTGGATAGACTCCATCTAGCTCCTCCCCTGTTTCCAAGGGCCTGCAGAAGTGGGGGTGGGGGAGGAAAACTGTGCCAGGGAGTTGAAAAGGAAGATTCTCTTGTGGGGGGAGATGGGGGCGAAGCCTGAAAGAGGAGAGAAGTTAGAGAGGGGAAATTTGGAAACTGAGGCCTGTAGTCCCGCCTGTGGGGCTGGCTGCATAACATAAGGCAGGCCGTTCATACTGAGTATTGTTCAGGGGGGTTATTAGATGGCTCCTGTTTCAGAGCTGCTGCTTCTCCTCTGAAACAGAGAGCAGCAGAGGAGGAGCACGCAGTGAAGAAAGAGAGGAGGTGTCAGGCTTTCTCTAGGCCCTCTTTCTCACCCCTTGTCCACCCCTACTCCAAGATTAGAGGTATATTGGAGGGGCTAAAAGGCCCTTAAAGCATTCAATCTAGATTCTTGATGTTTCTCTAAGGAACAAGATCTCCCTCCCCTCAATCCCCACCAGCCCTGCCTCATACTCCCAAGGTTTAGCCAAGGGTATGAGATCTACAGCCCTGGAGTCAGAGCCTGGAGCCTACTCTGGAATCCAGAGGAAACCCTGAGCTTTTGCAGGGAAGGAGGGATAGACTTGAAGTAAGTAGAAGGCAGAGGTAGCGGTACCCAGAATCCCCTGCGCTCTAGAGAAGAGGGAATTGTTGAGGAGCTCATTGCTGGCCCAGGGTTTAGCTTTTACTCTGATGGGACTCCTTTCCTCCTTCTCCCTCAGTGTGTCCCATTGGTTGGTGAGAGAGCTGGATGTCTGAACCTCCCACCTCAGCACCTCGAAGGTTATCATGCAGATCCCCTCTCTAGCTCCCAGAGCCATGGAAGAAGTGAAGAAAGATATTTCAGAGGTGGCAGCGCCATGATGTCCATCAGTACCCAGGGAGAGAAGCCAAGGAGAAGAAACAGTGCCCAGAGAGGGAGCCAGGAGGAGATGTGTGCTCCTGAAACAGCCTTCTTACCCCATCCCCTCCCCTGCCCCCTCCAACATGCCAACAAGGCTCTGTGCCCAAGTTGTGCCGGCTCTCCTGGCTGGTGATCCTGCTCTGCTGTACAGGCAGCTGGCCCTCTGCTCCAGCACAGAGCGCGTGGTGGGGTCTGTCGCACTTCTTTCTAACTCATCCCAGTGTGTCTGTGGTGCAGATTCCTAGGGATGCAGGAGGGGGCTGTGGCCCTGCGAGTAGGAAGACAGTGGGCTCTGGGGCCCTTTAGGTGCGTATCTTCCTGGCTGGAGTGGCTGTGGGGAGGGAGAAGGCTGCTGGCAGCTCACCTGAGTTCAAGGTTCTGGTGGCTCATAGCAACAGGGGTGGCTCATGAAAACAACCGAGGGGAAGGGGGTCCAGGCCTGTTAGAGCTCTCTTTTACCCCATTTCTCCCCCACTCTGAGCCGTGGATAGAGGTCTCTCATCTGGATTGTGGGGCAAGGAGAGGCCCCAGCTAAGAAAGAAGAGAGGGAAATGGGAGAGAAGATAGCAGGGAAGCTGAGCATTCCCAGGGAGAGGCTTCCCAGTGAGGAAAGGATAGGAGAGGCTAGTTACTCTTGCCCCAGTGTATCCATGGGCTGCACAGAGGGTTCTGTGCTGAGGCAGCTCAGTGCTCCTAGGCACCTTTCAGGAAAGGGGCTTTCCAGGCAGACACAATTACTCCTCCCTACTCTCACTTACCTGCCCAGAGGTCTGGGTACCCAGCTGACACCGCATGACTTAGAAATTAAAAAAAAGAAAAGAAAAGAAAAAGACACTATTACAGGACCAGAACCTGGAAGGATTACCACTACTTGGTCTCAGTACTCTTTTGCTGGAAACAGAAACCATGATCTTCAAAGGTGCTGATTTTCTCTTCCCTTACAGGTCAGGTGGGCAATGTGCATCTTCTCCTGACTTTCTGAATCAAGGGGATGATAGACTACTGTGTTTGAGGTCATATCAGCAGAACAGGGCCAGAAAGTGGACCAGGAGAATCAGCTGTGCTTCTGACCACAGTCCCAAGGGCCTCCCTGTTTCAGCAAAAGGAAACAGGGATCTCGGATACCAGTGTATCCAGACACATAATAGATATCCTCCTTCTAACCTCAGAGGAGAATAGGAGGGGAGTTCTCGGACAGAGCCTAAGGTTCCATTTGCCTATTTCTATTGCTTTCACCGATGACGGCTCTGCTGTCCAGCTGGGATGAGGGGCCCTCTGCGGGATGCTCCTGGGGATCCAGAGACAGTTCTGATTGGAGGAAGGGACAGACCAGCTGCTCTTCGTGTAGGGAGATGGGATCAGCTCCACTCCCCCAGCTCTCCCTGGCAGCATCAGGAGCCCAGGGGCCCCTGCTGGAACACCCATAATAAAGCCCAATCCTGAACTGAACTGACATATCACCTGGCTCTGGTATAAAAGTGGTGCTGAGGGGGAGCCTGGGTGTACCAGGTGGGGTGTAGGCAGGCGTAGGGAGTTCAGCCCCAGGAGATACAAGGATCACTCCTCAATACCACGTGTTCCTCCTCTTAAACCTTCTCCTCAGTCCCCCTTTTCTTCCACCTCCCTTCAGCTGACTCCACTCCTGGCTACCTCATGCCCTCCAATCTGAGAAGACATGGTAAGTAGTTGTCTGTTCCCTATACTTTTCTCTTTCTCATTCTCCTCCCCTCCTCCCAACTCCCAGCCAAGAGTTACCCCATTTGACCTCTTCCTACCAGTGAATGCCATCAGGATCTGAACCTGGAATCACCCCCTTCCTCTGAGAATGCCACTCTGGCTCTGAGACTGACTCACCAGTCCTCATCCTCCACATAAGTATAGCCAGGCCAAGACAGGTACGTCCACTGGCACCAAGGCCCCTGACCTGGAGCGAAGGGCAGCCCTAGGGGTACAGTGGGGCTTGGCCCTAAATGCATATATCTCTGTGTATTGGGCACACTGGTTTATTAGTGTTATTTCAGCATTGTGATGCAGAGAGAGTAAGTGTAACAGCTGCTCCTTGCTTGCAGTGTTTATTGTTACCTAGAGACAACCTCCTGGCTTTTTCCCAGCTCCCCCTCCCCCCCCAGCCCAACCCCCTCCCTGCCAACAGTCCTCCTCTCCCCACACTGATGGGAAATTTATAGCTTGCCCATACCATGCCTTTAACTCTCTCCTGTCCATAAGGTAGATGGGCCAAGGGAAGCCAAAGTGAGCTGTGAGCATGCTTAGGCCCTGGCAGGGTAGAATAGTGCGTGGAGGAGGGAAGGAAGGATGGAGGGAGGGAAGACACCTCTTGTTCCCAATCTATGTCTAGACTCAGGCCCCAGTTTCCCTCCTGGCTCTCATGTTGAGAGAAAAGAGCTTTGGACCTAGTCTTGGGATCCCAGCCTCCTCCTCATAAGATTATTCTTTTTCCTCAGATTATTCTCTAAGCTCCTCCCGTTAGGCTGGCTGGTCCTGAGCAAGTACAGCAAGGTAGTATTGAGACGGGAGGAATAAATGCAGAGTGGCAGAAGCCCCAGATCCCTCCTTTCTATAGAGATGTCACATTGCGACAAACAAGAGGCTCTGGCGTGAGGGATGCTGGCCAGACCTCCACAGCTGGGTAGATGTCAAACATGAAGCTGGCTGCTGAGCCTGGTGGGGAAAACTGACCACCTTAACTTCACCCTGAGCCCAGGACTTAGGTCCTGAAAGAGTCCCAGGCCGTCCTCCAAGTTGGTCTCCTTGGTCTGGGTAGGCTACTCTCTCTGCTTTTCTTCCTGGTCCATTTTCTGCTCCTCATCTTTTGGTTTGATACCTTGGGGAAGATCCAAGAGACCAAGGGAACTGAGGCCTCAGTAGTCCTGGGGAAAGAGAAATTCCTCGATCCCCTCCTGACTCAGAACCTTTCATGGAGGGGCACCATGTCATATATTCACCATCCCCACTGGAAACAAGAGAGGAAAAGGGATTGGATTTTAGCAGAAAGGATAGAGTTTAGACACATGGAAAAACTTACTCATGGGATATAAGACTTCAGAATGGACCTACTTCTCTTCAGAGATTTTTCTTTTGCCTGGTATGAGTTTAAGTCTGTGTCCACCCAAGGGGCATTGGAAGAACAAAGGGTATTTTTCTGGGGCTCCTCCAGATGGGGGCCTCAGTGCAGTTTCCTCCTCATTTCTTCTAAATGTAGTATGTGTGGCGGTTAGAGTGTAATGCCAGTGCTGCCGTTTACGAGCTGTGCCACCTAGGTAAGTCGCTTAACCTCTTTTAGCCCTAGTGTCCTTGTCTGTGAAATGCAGATAAACAACCTTTTAAGGTGGTGAAGAGAGTTTAGTGAAATAATGTGTGTAAAGTACCTAGGACAGTGCCTGATACTGAGTAGGTGCTCAGTCAACAGTGGTTGATACAATAGAGTCTATTAATTTTATGGAATCATCAGGGCTGACACCGTGTCAAAGACTCTATGAGTCCCCTGGAATTATAGGCCAAATGTGAGCATGTGCGTGTGGTGGGGAGAATGTCCATAGTTTTACTGATGATTTGGAGCAGGGGGTGGCAGTCTCCTGGAACAGAAGTAGCCCCAATCCTTTGACTCATACTCCCAAAGAAGTCAGTTTCCCCATTCCCATGCCTCCAGCTAGGAGTTCCTTAGGTAGTATTCTGCCTGGAAGTACAGCTTCATCTAGGGTGGAGCTGGGAGAGACAGCCATTAAGATAGCAACACAGAGGAATTCCCTGGCTGTCCAGTGGTTAGGACTCTGTGCTTCCACTGCAGGGGGCATGGGTTTGATCCCTGGTCAGAGAACTAAGAGCCTACATGCCACATGGTGCAGCCAAAAAAGAAAAAAAACAAAAGATAGCAACACAGAGCACTTGCCAAGCACTTTACAGTTTGTCAAGTGCATTTACCTATATTAGCCTTTTAATACCCAGAACATCCCAGTAAAGTGAACTACCATTTATTGACTGCCAGGCATTGTGCTCAGTGTATATATTTTTTTAAGTATGTTTAAAGTCTATAGAGTATTTCATCACCTAGATCTGCTATGATGTATAACGCTCATCCACTATTTTAATCATTTAGACATATTTACTGTTATAAATAATACCATGATGTACATCCTATCCTAAAACTTCATGCATTTTTTTATAGTAAATTCCAAGAAGTGAAATTATTGGGTCAACAGATACAAATATCCCCCCTCCCCATAGGTATGATCACTTTATTGATGTACCATAATAAGAATAATATTTTTTAATCTTCCTCTTTGGAATTCTTCAATGGAAACACATGGGCAGCCCCTTCTTTCTCCTAAACCCAGCAGAAACATTAATAATCTATCATATCCTTTTTAAAAAATTGAGGTAATTGTAGATTCACATGCAGTTGTAAGAAATAATACAGAGAGATCCCTTGTACATTTTGCCCACATTTACCCAGTAGTAACATTTTGTAAAACTATAGTATGACATCACAACGAGAATACTGACATTAGTTCGATCCATATTTCCCCAGTTTTACCTGTGTATGTGTGTATAGTAAGTTCTACGCAATATTGTTACCTGTGTAAGTTCTTACATCTGCCACTACAGTCAAGATACTGAACAGTTCCAACACCACAAGGATTCTTCATGTTGCTCTTTTATAATCACGCCTACATCACCCCCTTCTTAACCCTTGGCAACCACTAATCTATCCTCCACTTCTAAAATTTTTTCTTTCGAAAAATGGAGTCATACACTATGTAACTTTTTAGGATTGGATTTTTTCACTCAGCATAAGTCTCTGGATATCCACTCAAGTTTTTGAATGTATCAGTAGTTTGTTTCTTTTATTTATTTCATGATATGGATGTACCACAGTTTAACCATTCACCTGTTAAAGAACACTTTGTACACAACATTGTAAGTCAAGTATACGCCAATAAAAAATTTTTTTATAAAAGGAACGCTTTGTGCTCCCACTTTGTACTCGCTAGCAATTAATGAAAGAGCCTGTTTTACTTGGTGTCCTGAGTGTTTCTTAACCCTTCAGGCATGGTACCTATTATTATTTCCATTTCATAGACAGGGAAAATTGAGGCTTATCGTAAATGATTTTCCCACAATCACATGCTGTTAAATGGCAAAGAAGAGCTTGGAACTCAAGACGGTAGGGCTCTTTCTACTACACCAGGCTTTCTCAGACCTTGACGAAGGTTGCTGGGAAGAGGGTATAGGCAGAACCAGAAGAGAGATGTCGGAGGCAGGAAGAGCACTGGAGCAGCCTGGACCACTTCAGGTCCTCACAGCTAACTTTGGTTCATAGGTTAGAAGATCAGTGTCATGAAGCAGGGGGCAATACGGCTTATGCCCTTCAAATTGTTTCCCCTTTGCTGCTTCAAGACTGAAGTGGATGGAGCCCATGAGCAATCTGCCCACAGACCTGGGGCCTAGAATAGGAAAGGGAGGACTCAGCCTTTGGGTGTCCATCAGAGCATAAATGGTCAAGGGTCTCCTTGGAAATGTGAAATTGAGTGTATCTCTGTTGAGGTCTGAGGAAGTTGAGTCCCATGACAAGTGAGCTCTCTATTCTGGGGCGGGGGGCAGTAAGGGAGAAATAGCATTTTAATTTTATTTTAGTGTGGTGGGGAACTATAGGTCATTTACACACACACACACACACACACACACATACACACACCCCTTGGGCAGGCTCAGTGTCTGGGACATGGTTCGGGGAAAGCAAAGTGGAATCAAAAATGGTTTTGCTGCTGCGGCCGCAGGCATGAGTATGCTCAGGCTTCAGAAAAGGCTTGGCTTCGGTGTCCTCCGCTGTGGCAAAAAGAAGGTCTGGTTGGACCCCAATGAGACTAATGAAATTACCAATGCCAACTCCCATCAGCAGATCCGGAAGCTGATCAAAGGTGGGCTGATCATCTGGAAGCCTGTGACAGTCCATTCCTTGAAATACACCTTGGCCCACCGGCAGGGCAGGCACATGGGCATAGGTAAGAGAAAGGGTGCTACCAATGCTCGAATGCCCGAGAAGGTAACCTGGTTGAGGAGGACGAGAATTCTGCGCCCGCTGCTCAGAAAATACCGTCACTCTAAGAAGATTGACTGCCACGTGATCACAGCCTGTACCTGAAAGTGAAGGGTAAAGTGTTCAAAAACAAGCGGATTATCATGGAACATATCCACAAGCTGAAGGCAGACAAGGCTCGCAAGAAGCTGCTGGCGGACCAGGCTGAGGCCTGCAGGTCTAAGACCAAGGAAGCCCAAAAGCGCGAAGAGCGGCTCCAGGCCAAGAAGGAGGAAATCGTCAAGGCTCTGTCCAAGGAGGAAGAGACAAAGACATAAAGTTCTCTCCCTCTTCTCTGTTCAGAGTGGCCTCGGCAATTACACAGATCACTCATTCAATAAAAAACAAGCCTTTATCTGCTTAAAAAAAAGAAAAATGCCAGTTCACACTTAGTCCTCACTTTACCACTGCTCTTTCTCTCCAAATCATGGACAGCTAAGTCAGAAGGAGCTAGAGAAATCATTTGGTCTATCCCCCAGCCTCTGGGCACTGGTAGAAGCTGACAGGTGGAAACCTAGAGTCAGCCCAAACGCTGCCTCTTCTCACCTCCTGCTGGAACTGGATTTTTTACAGTTGATGTTACCATTGCTCCCTTGGCCTATTCTAGTAGCTGTGGTGGACTTATAACAACTTTCTCTGTCTACTTAAAGCTCCAGAACCAGGCTGAGAGCGCATATCACTCTTCTCCATCTTCCATGGCCCATCAGGAATGGTACATCTTCTTCCAATGGTGCCCTCCATCCTTATCCAGTAATTCCAGCCATGGGGGATAAACACTGAGGGCTTCAGAATGTATAGGGAGTACTTTGCATTGTTGAAGCAACCAGAGATGTCCATTCTAAACCTCTTTTTTGGGTGGACTTATTTTTTTTTTTTTCCTGCTGTGCCTAGGGGCTTGCAGGATCTTAGTTTCCTGACCAGGGATTGAACTAGTGCCCTTGTTTGTGAAAGCATGGAGTCCTAACCACTGGACCGTCAGGAAATTCCCTGGGTGGAAGTTCTTAGACAAAAGGAGATCACTATTTACTGGCTTTTATCCCCTCTGAGATTTCCTGATTGTCAGAGGTCCTGAATGTGGAGACAGCTACCTGCCCTTGAAGCCAAGATGGCGCCTTATCAGGAAACTTCAGGGCCCCTGCCTCTTCCCTTCCCTTGGCTGCCCCTCTACTCCAGGTACCCTCCTCTCCTGCCACCACTCCCTTCCCATCCCTCCTTTCTCTCTCTCTCTCTCAGCAAGTTTTTTATGTGATTACAGGCACTGCATGGTAATTAGTGCTAAACTCATTTGCACAACTACAGTTAATTGGCTACAACAATTAATTAATGTGTTGGAAATTTGGCACTGGAAAAAAAAAGTTTGTCATCAAAAAAAGGGCAAAAATTGTAGAGTGAGATACCCATAAAAATCGAGGGCAGGCTTCAAAAGCCCAGCTGGGCCTCAAACTTCAGGCTGGCCTCAGATGCCTTCCGACTCTCAACTTCAACACATTTTCCTCTTTCATTTTTTCCCTCTTCCTTTCTCTATTTCTCTTCTTGCTCTCTTTTTTTTTTTTTTACAACTTAAGCAAACTCATTTCCCTGATAAAATATAGCATGACTAATGGCTAGAGCATGTAAAAATCATTGGGAAAATGTCCTTGGAAGACGAATGCATTTTCAGCAGAATAATTAACTTAATTAACAAATTCACATGCATATTCATCAGGCTATTAATGTCTTCTCGGCTCAGCTTGATGAACATTGCGGTAATAACCATCTCATTTACATACTGCATTCTACTGCGATCCAAAACAGACAACATACAGGCGTATACACACACACACACACACACACACACACACACACACACACACACACACACTTGCACCACTACACACAACATGCCTCCGCCTATTTGACTTCCAGGTTGGCTGGGGGAGAGAGAAGGAGAGAGAGAGTGGGGGCTGGGAACCCCCACTGGGTGGTGTGATCTTTAGAGGGTCATGAGTGAGGTGTGCTAAGGATACCGACATGTGAATGTCTGAGAGAACTTTAATTCTCTCCGTCTGCCTCTGTCACTCTCCCTCTGCCTCTTTTTCCTCATTTCCTTTTCTCTGTGTCATTTTCTCCCTTCTTCTCTACCGCCCCCCCCAAACCATGTCTCTCTAGGGAAAAACTTGGTATCCGTGCCAACTTTTTCCCCCCTCCCTTCCTCCTTCTCTCTCCTCCTTCCCCTCTCCCAACTGCTGCCAGCCGGCATCAGCGCCGAATTGCCATCTCCTTCAGCTCTCTGTGGAGCAATCTCAGAGAGCAGTAAGGTGTGACGCGGAGTTCTGCCGGTTTCGCAGCACCGCCTGCGGAAAGAGCGCAGGATGGTGGAGGAAGATTAAGAGAAATCGCGAGCAGGGCTCGGCTGCCATTGGTGTGTGCAAACGCCGAGGAGCAAGGGAGAGGGAGAGCGAGGAGGGGGGGTAGAAAGGGAGGGGGAACCCAGCAGCTGTCGGCCTAATTCTTCTAACACTCTGCTTGTGGTCATATTAGAAAAACAGATTATGCCCCTCGGTGCCACTCACTTATACTTGACATACGTTAATGTTCTATATCTCCATTCTCGGGGCTTGATGACAGAGGACTTCAGGTCTAGGAGGATGGGGGTCTGGGCGGCCAAGGGGCAAAAAAAAGACCCTGCCTCCTCATTCTTCCTGACCCCCAGCCCCAGCCTGTACCTGATCTTTAGAAAGGAGGCCTGGGCCCAGAATTTGCTTCTGATGCCACCACTTGCCCCTGCTTTTTTCAGCCCTTAGGAGGTGCAGAGGTCAGAGGACACCTGGAAGTCCTTTCCCCTAAAAGTCACTCCCCCTTTAGAGTCTTAACAGGTCACTTTAGAGCCAAGTGTACCAGCTTTGTGGCATCCCCACCCCTAACCTTTCTGTGGGCTCTGCCCCTCAAATCAGAAGATGGGGGTCAGAGAAAGGGCTCTATGAAAGCTGGTGCTCCTTGAGGGGGTTACAGAGAAGCCATGAGCAAAACAAGGCCAGGTTTGTTTCTGGGTTGCTATGGAAACCAGGTTGCCTCCCGGCAGGAAGGGAGGAGTGCCTGAGGCCTTCCTCCTTCCACCAATCCTGAAGGCTATAAAGGCGGAGTTTGCTAAGGCCTGGGTAATAGGGCTGGTCTTGGAGGACACACCAACCATTCCCCAGAAGCCCAGCCTGCCAGTCTATAGCCCTTCGACCCCCACCCTCCCTACTCTCTCACCCCAATATTCAGTCAAAGGAGGCTTTTCCTCTAGGTGCCTTGTCATCTATGGAGACCTGTTGCTTAGCAACCACTAGTGCCTTCTTCCTAATAACTCGCAGAGACTGAGAGATATAATATCTGTCTCTATATTCAGTTTCCCTCCCTTGTCTATTTATATTTAATAGCCGAAGCCCTGTCTTGGGTTCCCTTGGCATCTGTTTTAGAAGGAATAAGCTGCAGCCTTATAAAGTTACACCCTAGGAAGAATTTCCAAACAGGGAAGAGTTGGAGAAAAGACTGGAGTAGGTAGGGAAGCTGTGGAATCATATTCTCTTAAGTATAGGTAGAGGAAAAAAACTAGTATTTAGAACTTGGAATGTGGGGAAGGATTCCCCAAAGGGATTCCCAAGGGTCCACTCAGGACCTGGAATGGATGCCAACAGAGCTGCTTCCTGGCCTGGCATTTTCCTCTCCCCACACCCTGCCCCGTCCCTCCGTCCTCACCACTTCCGGTCTAGGGCGCTCTCATATTTCCGTATATGGTAGGCTCACCCCTCTGGGGATGTCCAGTTTTCTAATGTCTGGATGAGACTTTAGAAAGGGGGGTTCTGTGTCGATGTGTATTCAACAAGGCCTGGGTTTTTCAGGGAAGGAGTTCTGAGCTCTCTACTAGAAAACCTCAGACTTGACCTGGCAGTGGAGGTGGTACAATAATCAACAAAAATGAGGAGCAAGGAAGGCCCAAGAGTAGCCTAATGGCTGCACGTAGAGTCAGGAGACCTGGGTTCCGGTCCCCTCTCCTTACTCTCCTGTGATCCAAGTTATTCACTTAATCTTTGAAACTCCTTGTTGCTTTATTTACAGGTGAATAATAATAATGTTTACCTCCCTGGACTTTAGCAGGATCAATTAAAGTAATATGTGAAAGAAAACACCTTGGAAGCCATCCAATTTAACTAAAATATTATTTTAAGGTTTGGCAAAGGTCTGACTGCTGGGAAGAGGGAAGCATCATGAATCCAGCCTGGCCCGGGCTTAGGAACGTCATTAGTTTGTTAGCCAGAAAAGTGTGATTCTTTGCCCTCTTGTCAGTGGGGTAGGGAACTTTAAATCAAAATCAAACACAAAGCTATATGGGAGAGTAGCATGCAGTGCCCCTACCCTCCCCACCTCCATTCCCAGCCTCTGACCTCTAGTTCTTCCTGCCGATTCCCCGTCCTGACCCTCCACCTTCTCCCCAGTCAGCACCTTCACTGCCATTGTACTCACTTTCAGACTGTACAGTTTCACCCTCTGTACCCCCCTCCTCGGCACCTCCTCCAACCCGAGCCTTCTGTGGGAGACAGATGGGGTGTCTGCAATGGAAAAGGCTCTGGGCTCTATGCCGCCTTGGGTGGGCAGCCCCCCTCCTCATCTCCCCACTGCTCCCTCTCACTACCTAAGACCCTCAGATTCACCCCAGGCAGCTTTGAGAGCTGCTGAGGATTCCAACTGCCTTCTCAGACGCAGCCCCAGAAGCACAGCCAGAATGCCATCTTTTTCCAAGACCTAACCCCAGCCCCTCTTCATGGAAGACCAATGCAAAGGAAGAAGGAGTTTGGGGGATGGTAGAGCTCTATGTAAAGGGACTAAAGTGGAGAGGCCCAGAGTCCCTCACTGACCACTGGAAGGCTGGGGTTTGGGGCCTGAGGTGACAGAGGAGGCTAAGCCTAGGCAGTTCCTTTGTTCCAGAAATCTGGGGTCCCTGGAGGGAGGCTCAGCTTAGGGAGGGGGAAAAGGGAGCTAACATTACAGAGCGCCACTGTGAGCCAGGCACAATGCCAGAGCCTTTCCATACCTGTACTCACAGCTAGCAGGTGAAGAGTCAGGGCAAATAGGTGTGTCACCAGCTCGCAGCATCTCCCAGCACAGTTGAGCACCTCGTCCTTTGGTTCTGTGATGTCACTGCCGTTCTCCTGCCACTCTAGCTGCTCTTTCTCTGTCTCCTTTGCAAGCTCATCCTCAGCTCCCTAGACTCAGCCAAGTCCCCTGATTATATACTTTCATGGTACTATATAGTCTTCTTTCATAACATTTAGTGCAGTTATTTCATACTTATTTGTGCAGTCATTTGAATAATGATCCTATTTCCCTCACCAGATGGAAAGTTCCACAAGGACAGTGACCATGTCTGTCTGTGTTCACCAGTGTGCTCCCAGTGCCCAGCACAGTGCCTAGGATAAAGCAGCTCTTTGGAAAATATTTGTTGAGTGAATGAAAAAATGACAGAAGGACATCTCTCTGGCCTAAACTCAGCTTAGTAGCCACACCCCCACCCCAGTGTTGACTCATCTGCAATGTGTGGAACAGGGAACAAGGTGCCTGGGAGGCCAGGCCACTTCATTTTCCCTGGAAAAAGCTATCAGGACAGGACAGGCCAAGTCCCAGGATATGGGGCCCTTGCCCTGCCCAAGCCTGGTCCTGCCTGTCTGCCCTCCAGCTTCTCCAGGGATTGAGAGAATTCAAAGTCCCAACAATGTCTCCCCATGTTGGGGCCTGAAATCACTCGTGAGCTGGAAGGGAGGAGTTCCACTGGGGAAGGGTGCTCTGCATAAAACCCCCCTTTTCTGCCTTACTGCCTTAGCTGAGACTGCAGAGACTATCTGCTATCACCCCTCTGTTTGCTTCTGTCTCTTCCCCTGGGCTTCAAGGAAGAAGATGGTTTGACCAAGTGGGAGGGCTGGATGGTAAGAGCAGGATAGTCCGCTTGTTCCTTGAAATCTCTTGGGGGCTGGTGATGAGCTTCGGCCAGGTGATTGGAGCAGAGGAACACAGAATCCAGCGGCCTCAAGTCCTTTGGAGCTGAACTCTCTAGACCCTGGGAAGCAGGGGTGGACAAAATGACCTCTAGGAGTGGCCAGGCTTCAGTCCAGCGCTTTATCTGACCTCTTTGCTGCCCTTGCCATCTAACCTCAAATAACATTCCCGAGTCTGCAGAAAGTTCGAGTTAGGCCAGGCCCAGCCGCCCTTTGCTCTCCCTGGCCACTCCTCATTCTAGCCAACCACCCAGCCCAGAGCATCTCTCCCACCCAGCTCAGGACCAATACCCAGTGCTCATGGCAGCCTCTCACCCAGCCCCCTTATCCTGACAGTGCCCCTCAGCACCTAGGCACCCGGGGTCATGGATCTGGAAGCCATTCTAGGCAGTGTTGTTCTCTCTGACCCCACCTGTTCTCTGGGCCCCTAATGAAGTAGGACAACTCAGGCTATGGGCCAAGTCCTTGTGTCCTCATCAAAAGCAACATCTGTCCCCTCCAGGAAGATAACCCTGTGGAGAGGGGGGTGAGACAGGCACAGGGTAGGAACCACCATCCTTCCCGGGCCCTCCCTCCAGATTCCACTGCAGGCACAGATTGAGGGTGAGGGCCAAGACAGCCGCAGAGTAT
Source organism: Stenella coeruleoalba (assembly GCF_951394435.1). Taxonomy (NCBI): domain Eukaryota; kingdom Metazoa; phylum Chordata; class Mammalia; order Artiodactyla; family Delphinidae; genus Stenella; species Stenella coeruleoalba. The sequence continues at coordinate 40,234,920 of NC_137165.1, forward strand.
TACACTCACATGTGCCCTGCACAGGCCTTCATGTCTCTGAGCCTCTGCATATGAGGGCCCCTCCTTGACTCACCCAGCTACCTGGGCTGCCGCTGCCGCCAAGCCAGCCTTCTTTTATTCATGCGTTGTTTTATTGCTGGCAAGTGCTGCTGTTGGAGGCGTTCTTGCCAAATCCATCCCAACATCTTGGCCTGGCATCAGGGCAGCATGCTAATGTGGAAATTTAAAGAGCCGCTAGGCTTTAAATCAGAATTTTAAATGAGCAGCAGTGATCCAGAGGGACCCGGGCAAAATCGAACAGTATCTGATCCACCCTTCCTACACCCACGCCCATAGCATCACCCCACTTCCTCCCACCTCTCCCCTTGACTTGGACACTAGGTGTGGGAGTGGCATGGGGCACACTAGGGGAAGAAGGAATTGGTGCAGGATGGAGTCATCCAGGCCAGTAAGCAACTAGAACCCCCTACTCAGGACCAGGGAGGGATCCACTGCTTGCTGTCATGGGCAAATGGAGGCAGGGGACCTCTACACAAGGGAGCAGGGCTGGGGACGGTGAAACTGACATTCCCACTTCCCGTTTTACCAGAAAACAAGAAAAGAAGTCCCAGAGCAGAGAAAAGGTAGAATTCCATGAAGACACTCACATGCCACATATACTTGTGCACACGGGGATATGTACACACAGCTGTGTATGCAGGTCAGAATGCTTCCTGAGCCCCCTGTAGCATGTATACACGCACCTTGTACATCACTCATACATGGAGAAGAATTATTCCCATGTGCAGGTCAGTCTTTCTTCTCATATCCAGACCACTGTCCTAACCAGAGCAAGTTGGTTTCTGCAAGGTGCTAGCCAGAGCTGTGCCTCAGGTTTTTCCACGAATCCTAATGCACCAACGTTCCCCAGCTCCCGGCAGCTGCCTTGAGTCAGCCCAGATCAACTCTGCCAGGATGGCGTAGGTGGCTCATCCTGTGTACCTGTCATGGCTACAGTGTGGTGCCTTCTCCAGTGGCCATCAGGTGACAGGCTCAGACATCTCATCTGAGAGAGGTTCTGGGCATAGCCTTGGTTTCAGAGAGAAGAGGGGGCTAATGGCAGGTGAGAGAGGCAGAGCCTGTGCCTTTCTGTGACTCGCCTTCCTCCTTACCTGTTTCCCCTCATTATCAGAAAAACTCGATTGAGCGTCTACCCTCAGGGAGACACCGGGCTTAGTTTAGCACAGTGCCTCATAATTTTCTGGACGGGGTTGATGACAGCCCCAGAATCTGGATGTGCTGTCCCCATTGGAGGATCCATAAGGACTCGCATGGTAACCTCAACCTTATCCATCTTAGGCTGCTAGGCCAAGTGATGCTCCCTGACCTTCCCCAGGATTCCCCCTCCCTAAAAGAAGGAGGCAGCTCTTCTGTGGGCTGGTGTGGCTGCCAGCCAAGAGGCTTGGGGCAGGCCTGGGGCATGCAGCTGGCACCTGCCCCCCAGATCCCCAAGGAGCACCCTCCTCCCTCACTCCATAGCCCCATTTAGATGGCCCCTGGGCTACCGGGAGACAGAGCTCACCGCTCCCCATTCTCAGAGAAAACCTCGAGCTGGAAAGCCCATCAACTCCCTTTCCACTACAACATGCTCCAAGAACCTCCATCCAGATTAGATATACTAAAGACACACCAGGTACTTTTTCCAGACAGGACCAAACAATACAGTAGGGGTTGGGCTGGGGCTAGGTAAGGGGCTTTGAGGGGTGAGGCCTGGGCTGGAATTATGGGAGAAGTTGCTGAGGGCAAGAGATGGTTGAGGAAGAAGAACTCAATGGGAGTGAGACAGGACAGGGGGACATGAAGGGAAGGGGCTGAGTGAATCTGCCTCCCTCATCTAATTAACAACATGCAAATAATATGCAAATAATCCCCTCTTTGTTTAGAGACCACAGGGCCTGTGCTTTTTGGAAGTGGGCTACTGAGGAACCACCAGGCAGTGTCTCTGAGACCCTCAGATATGGGACACCCAGGCTCAAGAGAGGCCAGAGTGTGGCCATCTGGTTCTAGCTTATTCCCCGGATGGACTCTCTCTATGGGCCTCAATTTTCCTATGTGTGAAATGGCAGGACTGGACAGGATGGTCTCTAAGGCTTCTGTCCATAACTGACAGTCTAGGATTCTCTGATTGGGGACCCAGTGCCAGCCCAGGGCAGACAGCTTGATTCCATTCAGGGGTGGAAGCTACTCGGCTCTCTTGCCCCTGCCTCCCACCTCAGCAGTTCTGTCATGCCACCCCCCACATCCCCATGCACCTGCCATTCCAAGTGTGGGGAGTTTCCTGAAGACAGTGTTTTCTCTTACTCTGTGCCTTTACCCACACTGTTTCCTCTGTTTGGAATGCCCTTCCTGCTTTAGCCCCTCACCTGGCTAACTTCTTCTCCAACTACAACAGCCTTACCTACCTTACCCTTCCACCCTCTGGGCATCCCTGTGCACTGTCTACTTCTCTCATTTCCCACTAGACTGTGAACTCCTAGAGGGCAGGCACTGGGTTTTGTTCAAGATGGAATTTCCAATGTAAATGTATTGGTTTCCCCAGGTTGCTGTAACAAATTCCCCCAACCTTGGTGACTTATAACAGAAATTTATTGTCTCACATTTCTGGAGGCCAGTAGTTCATCAGTTTCACTGGGCCCAAATCAAGGTGTCAGCAGGACTGTGCTCCCTCTAGAGGCTCTAAGGGAGAATCTGTTCTTTCAGCTTCTAGTGGCTGCTGGGCATTCTTTGGTTGTGGGCACATCACTCCAATTTCTGCCTCTGTCTTCACGTCGCCTTCTCCTCTTCTGTGTGTGTATAATCTCCCCTGCCTCTCTCTTATAATGACACCTGTGGCATTTAGAGCCCACCCAGATGATCCAGGATATTCTATCTCAAGATTCTTAACTTAATCACATCTGCAAAGGCCCTTTTTGCAGATAAGGTAACATTCACAGGTTCCAGGGATCAGGATGTGGACATTTAGACTACCAAAAGAAGCAAAGACATCTTTAAATTTACCTTTTGATAAGCATTTGCCATGTGCCAATCACCATATATACATTTTTCTCATTGCATTTAAGTCTCACAATAAAGGTATTATGAAAGGTAGATATTAATGCCTCTACTCTACAGATAAAGAAACTGAATAAGGCTCAGGGAGATTGAGCCACCTGCCCAAACTCACATAGCTGATGAGTGTCAGAGCAGGATTTAAAACCAGATGAGCTTGGTTCCAAAGCCAGCATGATTTTTGCCTCACCAACAGCCTCAGAGCCTACCTCAGGCCCTGGCACAAATTTCTTACCTGAATAGATGTGCCGAAAGAGAAAGATAGGTGGACAAGAGACAGGAAGATGAGGCCCAGCCTGCCTAATGATATTGACTCAGGTTTTCTTTTGCCAAAGACCCCTTACCACTTCTTTAATCCTCCCCCATCACCCTTGACCCCCTTTTTCAGAAGACTGGAATCTCCCCCAGTTTGTAGCCCCCTGCCAACTACTACTGCCCAGAGGAGTGGCACAGTGCCTGGACTTCAGGCAGGAGATATCAAATCACAGAACCAGAGGGAACTCCGGAGGTCACCGCTTCTAGCCCTCTGCCCACATACAGGCCTGCACATGAGGACAGGACAGACAGGGTCAGGGTAGTGGGCAGCAGAAGGGAGAAGTAGCCATCTCTTATCTCAGCTACCCTTTCTCCCCACTTCTTACACGATTTGTGTTGGGAAGTCCTCACTCAAGCCTAACCTTCCAAACATCATGCTGTAATGAAAACTGGCCAGCGTAAGAAGTCATGTAAATCGGTCCTAGATTGTCCAAAACATAACACGAGATTTTGGCTAAGTCCCTTCACCTCTCTGGGCCTCTAATTCTTCATCTTTAAAATGGGATCGATAATGATAATAATACCATCTCACAGGGCTGGTGGGGGTATAATAACAGGAAAGAAGCAGCTAACCCATAGCCTGGAGCAAGGCAGGTGCTGTGAGACTATTTTGTAACAGCCCCTCAGCCCTCCAGCCGAAGCCCTTCATCCTGGGTAACACCGGGCTTTCTTTGCTCACCTCAGCCAGTCTGGTCTGCCTTGCGCGCTAGACTGTGAACTCCTCTTGGCAGGACCTCGCTCAATTTTTAATCACTGCCCATTCCCCTCCCCAGTCTAGCCCTTGCTTGGGCGCGTAGGCTCAATCTACATTTGATAAACAAACGAGTGAGGGTATGAGCCAGACCCCCAAATCCCGAGAGGCACAGAGCCTGACTCCCACCACTAAGGGCACGCCCCTTTCCCCTGGGGTCCAGGAGGCGGTGGTGGCGGCAAGGAAAGAGGCGCTGCAGCTTTAAGATTTCTCTTGGGCGTCCCGGTTGCCAAGGCGCGGTTGCCAGGGGCCTGCGCGGTGCTGCGTTCGGCCTCCGCGCGCCGACTCCGGGCTTCCGCCGCCGCCGCCGCCGCCGCCGCCGCCGCCGCCGCCGCCGCCGCCGCCGCCGCCGCCGCCGCCACGGGTTCGGCTCCTCCGAACCGTCTGGCGGACTTGGCACCGGCCCCGGCTCTTCAGTGCCCCCGCGGTGCGTGGCAGGCTGCGGCTTCATTATCCTGATTGATTCCTCCTGCTCCCCGACACCGTGGGGGCCCCGGCCAAGGAAGGGGGGGGGCCGAGGCCGCATCTGCGGGCCCCTTCCCCGGCCTTTGCCCCCAGTCGCTCCTCGGGCTGCCGGGTGTTCGGTGCCGTGCTGCGGCAGCCAGGCAGAGCGGGTAGGGAGAGCCGGCCAGCCTTTGCCCCCGGTGGGCGGGGAGGGCCCCAAGGAGGAGCGGAGCTGAGTCCGGCTCTGAACTCCGTCCCAAGGGCCCAAGATGCCCTCCCTGGGCCAAGAACACCGCCGGCCTCGGGCCTGCCTTCAGCAAAAATTTTGCCCCTTCCACAGGAGGGTACGGATGGTTTGGGGTGGGGAGGGAGCACAGTGATGGACTGAGAAATTCGGTGCAACAAGCCTTGGCAAAATGGGGAATGTGACATCTTTGAGGAGAACTGATCACATGGGCCAAGACAGGGTGGCACATGTCTTATCAGATGCTTCCCTGGGTGCCTTAAGTACAGTTCTTAGGGGAAGTAGGGACAGGGTCTGCTCAAACAACACAGGACATGGCAAGGATCTGCGCTCAAAGGAAGGCCAGGGGCCTCTAGAGAACCTGTCCCCACATCTAGCAGGGGTGGTCTGGCCATGAAATCCTGGCCCCCAGGAAACCAAGTGCTGAGGGGAGGCCTCAGTGGAAAGAGCATCTGGGGCCAGACCTGAGATTAGAGGCTCTTCTTAGGTCAGTTACTTGGTTTGTGACTTGGGCAAGTGACTTTACGTTTCTTAGCCTTGGTTTATTCATCTGTCAAATGGGGTTAAGACTCCCCTGACAGTTGTCAATAGCTGAATGGGATAATATGTTGATGGCAGGACCCTGCCTAAATTCTGGCCAGAAAGAGAAAGGGAGATGAGGGGCTGGCTTCCATCCCTGCTGCTGTGCTGGGTGGATCCCTGCTCTCTCCTTGAAGGAGGTTAAGTCTCCATATGCTTACATCCCTTTTTAATTGGAGGAAGACCTGGAACCTTCCAGCCAGAGCTGCTTCCTTGTCAGGGTAAAGGGACAAAACTCTCCACCTCATTGGTATGGCATGGACTTAACTTCTACCCTCCTTCATTCCTTCCTTCCTCCCTCCCTCCCTCCCTTCCTTCCTTCCTCCCTCCCTTTTTCTTTTCTTTTTTCTTTTTTCCATTTGCCAGTTTATTATAAAGAACAGCAGACAGCAGATGAAGGGGTACACAGGGCAAGGTCCAGAAGGATCCCCATGGAACTGGGGTGCACCACCTTCCCAGCACATGATACATTCACCAGCCCAGAAGCTTATCAAATCTTGTTGTTCAAGAGTTCTCATAGGGCTTCCCTGGTGGCGCAGTGGTTGAGAGTCCACCTGCTGATGCAGGGGACGCGGGTTCGTGTCCCGGTCCGGGAGGATCCCACATGCCACGAAGTGGCTGGGCCTGTGAGCCATGGCCGCTGAGCCTGCGCGTCCGGAGCCTGCGCTCCGCAGCGGGAGAGGCCACAACAGTGAGAGGCCCGCGTACCGCAAAAAAAAAAAAAAAAAAGAGTTCTCCTAGAGCTTAATCTGGCATAGACTTAATTTCTAATTCACATCAGGTTCTCCATGCCTCTCTCCATGGGGCCTCTCTTCCTACAAGCCATGACAGTCTCCCTCTAGTGCCTGGGCCCTGTCCTTTCCAAGGGCCAAACCTGGACTATTTCTTATATACGCTTAGGCTTTTTGGCTAACTCCAACCTTTAGCTTTCCTCAGCCCTGGGAGAGAGAAAGCTGGTGAAGGATTTGAGGCCAGTTTTTCCAGTGATAGTGGGGTTTGCGAACCTGATCTGGGCCACTCTGGCAACTCAGTGTCTTATCTCTGGGCGTGTTTCCTCATGGGTGAGTTCATTCATTTATTCTTCCAGTCTGTATTTCCTGGGTGACCACACTGGTGCACCCAGCAGGTGGGAGTTTGGGAATAACACAGAGTGGGTGGGAAGACCTTTACCCTGAAGCCACTGATCCGGGGGCAAAACAGACAGACACACATGTCAGCCTCTCTAATACAAGGGTATTTACTTCAGGAGGATCCCCCAGATTATAGAACGTTCCGCAGTGTCGTGATGCTTCCGCCTTCCTTCCTGAACACAGCAGCCTCTTGCCCTGGACTCTTGAGCCAGAAGCTAATTGCTTTCCTGTGGGAAAAGGCAGAGCCTAGAATTTGAGCCTGGAGCTTTTGTTTATTCTGTTTTGTTGGAATTATCTGTTTCTGTAACAATCATGCATTACTTTCATATTCAAGGTAAAAACACAATAAAAACATTCCCAATTTGGGAAAAAAGATGTCAGGGAGGGAGGATTTCTTTCCCCTCTGGTCACCAGACGTATCTAGGCATGCCAGGCCGTCCAGGGCCCTTGATCAATGTGGCCCTGTGAGCAGCTGCCTGAGTCTACCTACTGACCCTGCTTCCCACCTGCTCCTGGCTGGCCTGCTCCATCCTCAGCGTTTATAGGCCTGGGCTCCACTTCCTATTAATACAAACCACGTGAGACCCTTGCTGTGGTGTCTCTAGGCAGAAGAGGGAGCCACAGCCGCCTAGTGGCTACCAGGGAGACTGGCAGGAAGGGGCATCTCCGCTAGGCGTCTCCTGGGAAACAGCAAGCTCCCCAGAGCAGGGACACTGGGAAGTAGAATCCTGCCTCTGTGTGTTTGTATGTGTGTTGGGGCCGGAGGTGGAGTTAAGAAACCCTCACCCAACCCCCTCTGCTCTTCACTCTTCAGGGAAAGCATCTCTCAGCATCTCTCCTTACTCCCTCCCCAAACTCCAGCCCCTCCCCAGAAACATGTGGGTTCTGCTGGACAAGTGACCCAGAAAACACTCCTTCAGACTCATGATGCGGGTGGGGAAATCAGGGGACTGAGAGCCAGAGGCCCACATCCTCGGCTGCCTGCCTCACCCTGTGGCCCCGGTCAGTTGCGCCCCCTTTCTGAGTCGTGGGTTCCTCCTCTGTAAAATGAGGGCGCTAGGTGAGACTTCCCCATCATTCTTAGCCCCCCGCATTGGAGCTCCTCCACAAGGCCCGAGAATGCAGTGAGGACATTCTAGGCCGTTCTTTCCTGCCTTTGGAGCAGGTACCTGATAGGAGCTAATGATTCCTTGTGTGACCTTGACTGGTCACTTAAACCAGCCTGGGCCCTTCATCGGCACGTTTATTTATTCTAGTATTTGTGGGTGCTTAACGAGAATAGTCTACACTGAGACGGTCCAGAAATGGCCCAGATTTTCATGAAAAGGCATCTCAGCTTCCCATGGCGTCCTGCACCAGAGACCAGCTGCATGCTATATTCCTTCCATGATTACCCCCTTGACACGGAGCTGGAGGGCGCTGGAACCTTCTCCTTCCTTAGTGCCCGAAGTCAGCCAAGGGGAGAATCCATGGTACCCCCTGGGGAATAGAGATGGTGGCAGTGTCCCTGCACCCTTCCCCTCTCTCACACCCACCTGGTTCCCTTTGCCCTCCCATGCTCTTGAGGGACCAAGCCCCCCTCCCAGTCCAGTCTACCCCTCGCCAATAAAAGATGGGATGCCGGGATTGAGGACAGGAGCCCTTTGGAATCCGCAGGCAGAGGTCAGAGATGCTGCAATAGAAGCAGGTGTCTCTCTCCCAGCTGGATTGCCGCTCCTCCTGGCCTCGCTTCCGGGAGATCCCCTTCCTCAAGAGACCTTACCTTTCGGGCAGGGAGGGGAGTGCTGAGAGAGAACTCCATGCAGGCGATAACTCCCACAACTCTTGAAAGAGACAGAGGAGCTCCAGGAAGGAAGAGGGCTGGGGGCGCTGCAGAGACCCAGGGGCCCAGGCCTCCTTTGGGTGTCCTCTTAGGAGGAGATTCTGACTGGCCCTCCTGGCCTGACCTGACCCTGTGGCTTCTCAGCCCTGTGTCTGCCCTGAGGGAGGGGCCAGGGAGTTGGAGGTGGGAGAGAAGAATGGGGTTGGGGGCAGGGGAGCGAGGAGGGGAAGCAGCAGAAGTGGGGAGGGAGGGTGTTGGTCTGGATTCTGACTGTCGCCTTTATTGGGCACCTACTGTGTGCCAGGCGACGGGCTCTGTCCCAGTTTTACCTGGATAGTCTCATCCAGTTCTCACCCTCACAGAAAGCTCTGTGCCACAGGAGGAAACTGAGACTCAGAGGTGTTATGTAACTTGCCCAAGGTCACACAGCTCATCAGCAGTGAAGCCAAGATCCTAGCCCAGGTCTGTCGGCCTCCAGTGGGCTCTCCCTGCTGCCAGAAAGTCCTCCTCCTGGAAAAGCAGGTCTGGGGTTGGGGTTTTCAGTCAGAGCTCATCAGGATCCCCAGAGGCAAATCTATTGTCATCTGCCCTCCTCCGTCTCACCCATCTGCCAGGCAAGTCGCAGGTGAGCCCCCTGCCACGGCCCCTGCCCCAGCCCCAGGTGCTAGCTCAGCTTTGACTGGCTCCCTGCCTCTCCCTGGTGCCCCCAAGGTGGCTCTGAGGTCACCCCACACCCCAATGCCTTCCATTCTGTGCTTCCAGATCTCAGGATGCACAGGAAAAAGGAGGCAGAGAGAGGTCACGTGAAGGTTGGAAGCTGGGGCTCTGGTTTTGGGCACAAGATTGGGGGCCTGCTTATCTCCTTTGATTCAAATGAACCCTTTCCCTAACTCCCACCCCTCACCCCCAGAGACAGCCAGAGCTTTGCTTAGTTAATGAAATACAAAAGAAGGAGTCAGGGGGTGGGAGCGGCTGGAGAACACTGGAAAGCAAGGGAGAGAGGAGAAGTTGGGCCTCTTCCAAAGAGTTAATGTTCCACAGTATGATCGATTAGGTGTCAGATGTAATTTCAAACCAATACAAGATGAATGGCATAATTTTCCCTCTCTCATTTTAGACAGAATTAAGAATCCATTAGCTAACACAAATTTTTGGCAAGTTTAATAGGAGCTCAAATCTACATTCGGAGGAAAAGCTCCCCAAAGCCTGTTTCAAGCTTTTATTCCTCAGGCTTCTGGCCTCCCACATCCTCCCATCCCTCACAGACCCTCTGCTGTCTGTCCCCACTAGCCGTCCTCTCTCCTCCCTTCCCCTGGTCCCCTTATGCGCCCCTCCCCAGCCCAGCCCAAGATGAACTGGCCTGACCTCTCTCACAAAGGCTGGGCCTGCCCACCATTGTCTTCCAGTGGCAATGGGTGGCGGGTGAAGGGGCGGAGGGGCTGGCAGTGGGTCCAGGAAAGGGGGGAGGTTGTTGAATTGGCCCCAGGCTCCAGACAAACCCTAAGGAGAGGGGTGAATTGGGGCTTTGGGGCCTTTTGGGTCTCAGTTACTCCTCAGTTTCACCCCTAGAAAAGTTCTTGTTTTTATCCTAGACAAAGCATTACCCAGTTCATAAGGGGGACTCCAACCTCATTCTTCCTCAAGATCTCTTACATTTACATAAATTAATCCACACTGTAGACCTGAGACAGGGGAAGAATAGCTATTGTCCCATTTTATAGATGAGGAAATTGAGGCTCAGGAGTGGGAGGAGGAGGGGTTGATTGGAGTCATCTGGGTCCAAGAGTAGCCCTTGGTTCTGCTACTTGCTCGCTTACTCGGACCCCAAGGCATTTACCTCTGGGCCTCAGTTTCCTCATCTGTAAAATGGAAAGAACATTAGTACCCAGCTCATAGAATCACCCTAAGGGACAGACGAGAAAGCTCTTGATAAAGGAGAGCCTTCGTGACTGTCCATCCAGGTGGAGGTGCCAAGTGTCTACTCTGCAGCAGCCTATGATTCAGCTCCTGCCCTTAACCTCTGAGCTCACAGCCTAGTGAGGAAGACACACATGTAGACCAAACCTTGCCCTGGAAGGCAAGCGAGGCTTGAATAATAATTATGGCAGCTTACCCTTACTTACCCTGTGCCAAGTGGGAGCAAATTCTTTGCACGTAGTAACTCATTTACTCCTCACACCCTTATCGCATAGATACGATTATCATTACCCCCCTTTCCAGATCAGGAAACTGAGGCACAGACAGGTGAAGTAACTTGCCTGAGGTCACCCAGCTAGGAAGTGGCAGAACTAGAATTCAAACCCAGGCTGCCTGGTCCTGAAGTATGTGGCTCTTAACCCGATGCTGAGCAGAGGTCAGGGCTGGGCTGGTGAAGGACCAGAACGCGACTGAGCCTGCTCAGGGGTCTGGGAAATCTTTGAAGAGGACAGTAGGCTTGAATGAGGTCTTAACTGATGAGTAGGAATTTACCAGGAGGGCAAGGAAAGAGCATTCAAGGCAGCAAGAACAACATGTGCAAAGGCGCTGAAAGAAGTCTCAGCGTGGGGGATGGTGAGTAACACACTTGCCAACCACAACGTGGGGTTCAGTGGAGGATGGGGAGAAACAAGGTTGGACAGGCAGGCCAGCTGCTTCATCATGACAATCCTGCTCTAAAAACTGGGAAGTCTGGGGCTTCCCTGGTGGCACAGTGGTTGAGAGTCCGCCTGCCGATGCAGGGGATGCGGGTTCGTGCCCCGGTCCGGAGCCTGTGTTCCGCAACGGGAGAAGCCCGCGTACCACAAAAAACCCCCCAAAAACCTGGGAAGTCTTTCCTATTGTCTAACTGGTATAGACAGCCTTGCATGCCATTCTCAGGAGTTACAACTTTTGCATATTGTTATAATAGGTAGAGCTAGCATCTTCCACGTGTCAGACACTTTATATTGATTGCCTTGTGTCTTCATTCAATAACCACACTAAGCAGATACTGTTATTTTATGTTTAAGATGAGTAAACTGAGGCTCAGGGGTATTAAGTAACTTGTCCAAGAGACATAGCTAGAAAGCAACGGAACTGAGCCTCAAACCTAGGTCTGACCCCAGAGGCCACACTCTTAATCCACTATGCTTCCTGTGTCCTGGTAGGCAGTGGGGAACTTGGGAGGAATTTTCAGAAGGGAGTGATGTGTTTGTATTGAGTTTTAGAAGAAGAATTCTGGCAGGGTGTAGAGGTTGGATTGGAACAGAGTGAGACTAGAGGCAGGGAATCCAGTAAGGAAACCGTTGCACTGGTCTAATAGGAGAACAAGGCGCGGAAAAGGTCCTCCATCATCCATGGGGATGAAAGAGAGGGCCTCCTGGAGCCTAAGTAATAATAATCATAATAATTAAGTGTCTACCCTGTGCCAGGAACTTCCCATGAGCCATTTCCAACTCGTATAATGCTGTAGGGCAGATACTGTTAGTCCCATTTTACAGATGAGAAAGCTGAGGCTCAGAGAGGTTGACCAGCTTCTCTGGACAACACAGCTATGATCCGGAAGAGCTGGGACTGACCTGAAGCCCTAGCCTTTCCTCCCATCTCACTGCCAGAAGGTGGTTGGGCCACACATCAGAAGTCAGCTCTTCCCTCTTGGTGTGGCTTAATATTCCCTGGGATACCTAGGGAGTTGGCCCCCCTCCCCTTTGGCCCCAGCAAGTGGCCTTGAGCTGAGGGATGTGGGAAAAGGGGTGCGGAGGAGTGGAAAAGAGAAGTTGGAGAAGGACGAGCTCTGGAGCTCTGAGGGGAGAGCCGGCAGTCATTTTTACCTGTGATTGACCATTCAGGAAGATGTACAAGAAAGTGTACAGGAAAGTGAGTGCATTTAATTCTCTTAACCCTTAAGTTGGGAAGAGGCTTCATACCTTTACTTCATTTCCGAACTTTTGGGAAGTCCTTCCTGCTATCTAACTCTCATCTCTCCTAATGGAGTCATGAATAACCCCAGTTGCCAGTTTCAAGGAAGAGCCCCTGCCCCTCCACCCAGCCATGAGGACATACCTCATCACCTTCCTCATGGGGTGGGACTCAGGGGATGGGGGAGGATTCTACCTACTTACCTTCATGTCGCTGCATCCCCAGAGGTGTCCCTCTGAAAGGAGGAAATGACCAGGCCACCTGGCCCAGCCCCTCCTCAGCAGAGAGGGGAAGGAATAGCAGTGTCTGAGGTGGGAAGAGAACCAAGGAGGAGGGGGAGACCTCCTGGGGCCACAGCCTGAAAAACAGACCCAGGGCTCCTGCCTTGAAGGCAGGAGGATCTCTGAGTTTTGGTAAAGTTTAGTAAAATTCATGAGCATCATAGCCAAGGTCATATAAAAGAAGCCATATCTCTGCCTGGGCTAGAAATTGCAGGAGCAGGGAACTCCTGGGTCAGGCCAGGGTCACCAAGGAAGAGAACTTGGGGAGGGAGCTGGGGAGACTACTTAAGAGAAAATGGCTTCAAGGGAAAGAACTCAGGCTTTGGAAGCAAAGGGGCTCAGGTTAGAATCCAGCCCTCCTGCTGCAAAGGCAGAAGTACCTTGAGCATGTGTGTTCATTTATTCAACAGAATTTCATTGATATCCTACCATGTGCCAGGCACTGTTTGAGGCTCTGGGATGTTTCAGACAAAGATTGTTGCCTTCAGAGAACTTATATTTTGGCTGAGGAGACAGGCATAGTACATCAGTAAATTATATTAGAAGGCAGTAAATGCTATGGTGCGGGGGAAGTCATGAAAAGGTGATCTAGATTGGAGGGTGGTCCCATTTTTAGCCACTCTTCTTCATTTGTAAAATGGTGGCAATCATACTTACTCCTCAAGATAATTGTAAAGATTAAATAAAATAACATGTTTAAACCTGCATTGCCCAATCGGAAGTCACTAGCCACATGTGACTATTTTAATTTAAATTGATTTAAATTAAATTAAAAATTTTAAATGATGTTTTTAATATAAATTTATTTATTTTCGGCTGCGTTGGGTCTTCGTTGCTGCATGAGGGCTTTCTCTAGTTGCGGCGAGTGGGGCCACTCTGTTGCAGTGCACGGGCTTGTCATTGCTGTGGCTTCTCTTGTTGTGGAGCACAGACTCTAGGCGCACAGGCTTCAGTAGTCATGGCTTGCGGGCTCTAGAGTGCAGGCTCAGTAGTTGTGGTGCACGGGCTTAGTTGCTCCGCAGCATGTGGGATCTTCCCGGACCCGGGCTCGAACCCGCGTCCCCTCCATTGGCAGGCAGATTCTTCACCACTGCACCATCAGGGAAGTCCAAAACTTAAATAAAATTTAAAATTCATTTCCTTGGTCATATTTAGCCACATTTAAAGCACTTGATAATCTCATATTGGCTAGTGACTACTGTATTGAACAGAACAGAAATAGAGCATTTCCTAACAAATGCTGGAGAGGGTGTGGAGAAAAGGGAACCCTCCTACACTGTTGGTGGGAATGTAAATTGGTGCAGCCACTATGGAAAACAGTATGGAGGTTCCTTAAAAAACTAAAAATAGACTTACCATGTGATCCAGCAATCCCACTACTGGGCATATATCCAGACAAAACTATAATTTGAAAAGGCACATGCACCCCTATGTTCATAGCAACACTATTCACAATAGCCAAAACATGGAAACAACCTAAATGTCCATCAACAGATGAATGGATAAAGAAGTTGTGGTACATATATACAGTGGAATATTACTCAGCCATAAAAAAGAACAACTCTGCAACGGGAGAGGCCACAACAGTGAGAGGCCCGCATACCGCAAAAAAAAAAAAAAAAAAGAACAAAACAATGCCATTTGCAGCAACATGGATCAACTAGAGATTATCATGCTAAGTGAAGTAAGTCAGAAAGAGAAAGACAAATATCATATGATATCGTTTATACGTGGAATCTAAAATATGGCACAAATGAGCCTATCTACAAAACAGAAACAGACTCACAGACATAGAGAACAGACTTGTGGTTGTCAAGGTGTGGGGTGGGGAGGGAGAGGGATGGACTGGGAGTTTGGGGTTGGTAGACGCAAACTATTCCATTTAGAATGGATAAACGACAATGTCCTACTGTATAGCACAGGGAAACTGTATTCAATATCCTGTGATAAACCATAATGGTAAAGAATATGAAAAAGAATATATATAACTGAATCACTTTGCTACACAGAAGAAATTAACACAACATTGTAACTCGAATATACTTGAATAAAATAAATTTTAAGAAAAAGAAATAGAGCATTTCCATAATTGTAGACAGTTCTATCTGACAGCGCTGGTCCAAAGCACTCAACTCAGGGCCTGGCCAAAGTTGTATGCACAGTAATGTGAACGCTTACTGGAGGGCTCATCACTCTTGAAGGACTCAAGCAGTGAAACCGACAATTCTTCCAATAGCCTGCCGAAGACCGCCCGCTTGATGTTCTCCAGGGTTGAGTCTGAAAACAGAATGGGGAAGAGCCAGGGATTGGTCAGGGCAGAAGGAGAGTAGGAGGAGGGTCAAGTCTACAGATTAGGGAGTTTGTGATAAGGATTGCCCAGAGGGTGGAGGTGAGGGGAATATGTGCCTGAAGCAGGAAAGAAAAGAAGACCAAGAGGGAAGAGTAAGGAGAAAGAGAAATCCAGGCACCAGAGAGCTGGCCCCAGGATGGGTCTTCATTGCCAGCCCCTAGAGAATGGATGCCACTTTTGAGGTCCTTGATCTCAATACCTTTATTATTGAGTTCATTCATTCATGCAACATTTGTTTACTGAGCACCTACTATGTACCTGTTCCTGTCCTAGGTGCTGGGAGTGCTACTATAAATAAAGCGCCCCCCTCAGGAACCTTGTTGAGTGTGATGTGGGGATGGGGAAACTAGACAGTGAACATAATAAATGTGCAACAGACGTAGTATTTTAGGTGGTGATACGTACCAACAACAACAGAAAAAGCAAGAAGGGGGAAAGGGAAACAAGGCACAGTTTTGGATGGGGTAGTCTGGAAAACTTCTTAGAGAAGGTGATGTTTAATCTTGTTTGCCTAGCGGGGAAATGGGGAGTGAGTGCTAAGGGGTATGGGTTTCTTTGGGGGGTGGTGAAAATGTTCAAAATTGACTGTGGTGTTGGTCACACAGCTCCATTCATATACTAAAAAGCCATTGACTTGTACACCTAAATAGGTGAATTATATCTTAATAAACCTGTTATTTTTGTGGGTTTGTTTGTTTTGGCCATGCGGCTGGCAGGATCTTAGTTCCCCCACCAGGGATGGAACTGGTGCCCCTGCAGTGGAAGTGCAGAGTCCTAACCACTGGACCACCAGTGAATTCCCTAAAGCTGTTATTTTTAAAAAAGTTACTCTTCGAAACTAATGTAATATTGTATGCAACTATATTTCAAATAAATATATAAATAAATAGGGGCTTCCCTGGTGGCGCAGTCATTAAACGTCCGCCTGCCAATGCAGGGGACACGGGTTCGAGCCCTGGTCCTGGAAGATCCCACACGCTGCGGAGCAACTAAGCCCGTGCGCCACAACTACTGAAGCCTGCATGCCTAGAGCCCGTGCTCTGCGATAAGAGAAGCCACTGCAATGAGAAACCTGTATGCCACGACCAAGAGTAGCCCCTGCTCTCCGCAACTAGAGAAAGCCCGTGCGCAGCAACAGAGACCCAATGCAGCCAAAAATTAAATAAATAAATAATCACTCTGGCTGCTACAACAAAAAGAGACTGAAGCAGACCAAGGACAGAAGCTGTGGGCATCCAGGAGCTAGAATATGGCAGCTTGCACCAGGGTGGTAGCAGTGGGGAGATGAGAAGTGCTCTGATTCTGGATTTATTTTGAAGGCCGAGCAGACAGATTTGCTTTTGAATCAGGTGCGGGTGTAAAAGAGCATTATCAAGAATGACTCCGGAGTTTTGGGCTTAGGGAACCAGAACAGTTGAGGAACTAGAGTCCTGGAAAGGGAGAGGGGCTAGCCTGAGGGCACCAGTCACCAAGGGCAGCACCAGGACTCTGAAAGGGGCAATATTATGAGTTAGGTTCTAAGAGCCTGGCCTTTCAATTTGGACTGTATCCCTACGTATTGCAGAGCCCCTCACAGCATCAGTTTCCTCAGCCTGTTTTCAGCGAGCTGCAAAGACTGATTGGGACAGACTTGACTCATCTGAGGTGCTGGGAGAGCTTTTATTCATTCTCTTTCCCCTTACTCCCTGACTTTCCACCTGAGACAGCTCTGAGCCAGAGCCCAGGAGAGAATGAGGAGGGGGGATCTTGCAGACCTCAGGTCCCAGAGGGAGTGCTGGCCTGGGGTCTGAGCACTGCTCTCAGCTGTCTGAGTCCTGCAGCGGGGAGAGAACAGGGAAAATATACTCGACCCCCTGAACCTGAACTGTGAGCAGCATGTGTCCTGTGCTTCCACCTTCTCTGAGGCAGGAAGGCTGTTGCTGACACGTTTGGGATTGGCAGGGGATGATCTCTGAGCCAGTTCTTCCCAAGCCAGTGGGAGATTCTAGGAAGTCTTTAATTACAGCTTCAGAGTGGATGCTAGGTTAATGTGATGATTGGAAAGGTGTATTTTTCAATTACATTTAACGAAAAGATTTATAGTCAAGTAAAATATAATTAGGAGGCTGCCAGTAGACAGGCCCCCTGAGAGGAAGAAAGAGAGATGAGACAGACCCCTAATGGGGCAGGCTGGAGCCCAGGCTACAGGACCTGCTTACCCTTCCCCCACTCCTCTTCGAATATATCAAAGTACTCATCAATTCAACCATACAAACACATTGGCTAAGTACCTATTGCATGCTGTGCCCAGAGTTTACCGTGGGAACAGAACAAATACTACAGTCCCTACCCTCAGAGAGCTTACAGACCAGCAGGAGAGACAGACAGACACCAAGTCAAGAGCTAATAAAGGACTTCTCTGGTAGCACGGTGGTTAAGAATCCGCCTGCCAATGCAGGGGACATGGGTTCTATCCCTGATCCGGGAAGATCGCACATGCCACGGAGCAACTAAGCCCACGAACTACAACTACTGAGCCCGCGTGCCACAACTACTGAAGCCTGCAAGCCTAGAGCCCGTGCTCCACAACAAGAGATGCCACCATGACGAGAAGCACACACACCGCAACGAAGAGTAGCTAGCCCCTGCTCGCCCCAACTAGGGGAAGGCGGGGCACAGCAACGAAGACCCAATGCAGCCAAAAAGAAATAAATAAAATAAATTTACAAAAATAAAATGAAGAGTTAAGTAAAGTGCTGCAAAGGAAATAACAGAATGCTGAACTAGAGAATAACCAGGGCACCACTTTGGATAAAGACATCAGGAAAGGTTTCTCATGGGGGTGAGGGGACAACTGAGACTTGAAGGGTGAAAAGGAGCTGGTCACAAAAAGAGTGAGAGGGAGGCGAGGGGATTGATTTGGGCCAAGAAAGCAGCTCAGTCCCTAGGGTGGGAAGGTGATCTTTCCAATGTTTGCAGAGTGGAAAGAAAGGCCAGTGAAGCTGGAGTATGAAGAGGGAGAGGCAGAAAATGACACTGGGGAGGGAAGCAGGGACCAGACCCAGCAGGTAAGGAGTTTGGATTTTATTCTACGTGCTAAGGAAGCCACTGCAGAATTTTAAGACAGGGAGCGAAAGGCCCAGCTTATATTTTTAAAAGATTACCCTAGGGCTTCCCTGGTGGCGCAGTGGTTGGGAGTCCGTCTGCCGATGCAGGGGACGCGGGTTCGTGTCCCGGTCCGAGAAGATCCCACGTGCCGCGGAACGGCTGGGCCCGTGAGCCATGGCCGCTGAGCCTGCGCGTCCGGAGCCTGTGCTCCGCAACGGGAGAGGCCACAACAGTGAGAGGCCCGCGTACCACAAAAAAAAAAAAAAAAAAAAAAAAAAAAAAAAAAAAAAGATTACCCTAGCTGCTGTGGGAGATTGGATTGCAGGGGGGCAAGGTGGGAGGTAGAGCAGAGACTGAGATGAGAAGTGACATGAGCTGGCTTAGGGGGGAAGCATTGAGGAAGGAGAGAGGTGTCTGGACTCGGGGTACATCAGTGGTTTTTGGTGAGAGTCTATGTGGAGAGTGAGGTAGGGAGAACTTGAGGATGACTGCCAGGTTTCTGGCTTGAGCAACTAACCAGTGGTACCATTTATTGATGGGGAAGCCAAGAGAAGAAACAAGAGGGAAGACATGTGGACGATGGGTTCAGACTTTGAATGGAGACCCTCTAGAGGCTTCTGAAGGACAGAGATCTGGCTGCCCCACAACAGTGGGGTTCCCTCTCACCTCCCCAGTCCTTTGCTTCCTCGCTTGCCCTTCAGCTTTTCTGCAAGTCTAACTTCCACTCCCGCTGTGCTTGGGAGTGCATGCCGGTCAAGTTTGGAGAGAGAATACTGTCATTCATTCTCAATTCCCTTTAACTGCCTAAATTCCTGAAATTCTACCACTAAATTTATACTATCCTCCTATGCATTGAGCACCCACTATGGGTCAGACACTGTGCTGGAAGCTTAGCTACATTATTTCATCCAATCTGGCTAACCACTCTTTCCATAGTATTAATGTCACAATACAGATAGTGAGCACTTAATGACAACTCTCTTGAGCTAAGTCCTTTACATGAACTGTCATATTTAAATTACACTGAGAAATAACCTGCCCAGGGTCCCACAGCCACTTAGTATTGAAACTGGGATGAGTAATCTAGGATTGTCTCCAGTACGCCAGGCTCTGTGAGGGGGATGAGCACTTCACGAGGAGCGCGTGACTGATGGAGAGGACAGCCATCCGGATGCCTGTCCCCTCTCCCTCACTCATTCTGTCCCAGATGAAGCATAGAAACAGCAGTATCCCCCCAGATTTACCTGGGTGCAGAGGGCAGGCGCTCCTGATGAAAACCCCAGGGCCTGCACCGCCCATTTGTCGGGCAATGAACAGTTGTTATAGGAGCTACCAGACCCTTACCGTGGTTGCCTGGTATCATTGGAGGGAAGGGCCCACTCACATGATGATGTCCTCTTCTGTGACACAAAGCCTCCCCCACACTCTAAGAATGGCTTGGGCGTTTGTGTATGTGTGTGTGCATTTGTGCAGGAACTGGTACAAAAAGGGCCAGGTGACTTGCACACATGTGCAAGCCGGAATAGACCTGCCTCCCATGCATTTCCCTCAGGATATGTGTGTGTGTGTGTGTGTGTGTGTGTGTGAGTGAGGTATCTGGCTGTCTAGGCCCTCACAAAGGCAAATAATCTGTATATTTCTTCATGCCCGTGACTGTGAGTGGAGTTCATGCAGGATGGAAAGGGCCTGGCCCCAGAGTTGAGTTCTGAGCTCAGTTCCCACCTCTTCCTGCCTGTCTCCAGCTGCCTGCATCCCCCTCCACCTCCCCCCTTGCCGGGGCAGAATGCCCTCAGCCTGTGCCGGCTGGCACACATGCCACATGGTGACTGGAGCACGTCTGGGCAAGGAAGACGCCCCCCAGGCCTGGCTGGGATACTAAGCCACCCGCTCCCTCCCCCACCTCCAGAACGGAGCGTCCCCATCCCGTCCCCTTTCTCAGCCAGGGACACAGGCAGCAGGCGGGGACACAGCACAGACAGATACAAACACACAGATGCACCCGGAAATGCCCACAGGCGTGTGCCCCAGAGAGGCACAGACACGGGCTTCACACAGGCTTGGGTACACTCACATACACACACACACACGCACAATCACACATGCCGAAAGTAACTCGTGGGCAGTCACCACTTGCACAGATCCCGGCAGGCAGAAGGGTCCGGCCCCGCCGGTCAGGCAAACCCACCCAGTGCCTCTGTCCGTGGTGCTGAAATCAGACAGACCTCTTTACAGAAGGAAGAGCTGGAAAGAGACTTAGGATAGGTAATGGACAAGAAAGAAGGAATGGAGGAGAGAGAAGAGAAGGGAGGGGGAAATCCACAGATAAAGGGGAGAGAGAGAGAGAGAGAGAGAGAGAGAGAGTTTAGAAGATACCAGGAGAAACAAAATATTGTGAACACTGGGACAAGGAGAGGGAGATGATAATGGAAGGTGATCTCAGTCCCCCATTCCTGCCCAAGTGCAGTATCAGGCTCAAGGATTTATCTATCTTTGCCTTTCAGGGCCAAGAATGAAAAGAGTTTGGTAGGGGTACAATGGCATGTGAGGGACCCTGGATGTGTGCTTTCTGTTGACCCCCAGTTGTCTTTTTCAGGGTGTCTTCTTGCCCTGGAGGATCTTAAAACAGTATAGTAAGGAGAGAGACACCAGGGAAACCCAATAATGACCCTGCAAATAGCTCCCCACATGATTTCTTATCCCAAATGGTGTTGGGCAAGTGGACAACAATGTTGATCTGGATTTGTTCTGGGGATTGCAGGGATTTAGTGACTGCTTAATTTTATCCACAAGATTGGATTATGGTTTACTATCTCCCTCTCTTGAGATAAAAGCTTCCCTCTGGTAGGATTGCCTAGTAAGAATGGATCTCCCACCAGCAGCCTCTTAGTTGTGAAATTTATGGAACACGAGTAATGCCCACTTTCCTGATTGGGAGGGGAGGATTTCAAGGACCAAAATGTTTACCATATAACTAGGCAAGAGAGAATGAAGGGGGAAATGAGAGAGAGAAAAAAGAGGAAAGGGGAAGAGAAAGAATTGTGAAGATAGACAGAGGATGAAAGAAGGAAGGGAAGAGGAAAGAGATTGGAGAATGAGGAAGGGGGAGGGTGGAGATGCAGATGGCAGGAGTGAGAGAGGGCATGAATGACCCAGACAGACTACAGTGTCCAGGGAAAGGGCAGAGGAAGAATGCCAGGTGGAGCAAATTGCTTCTCTCGAGCTTCCCAGAGGCCCAGATTAGACTGGAAGTCCTGGAGCTGTTCACAGTGACATCGTTCACCCAGAGCTTCAAGCAAAAGACCCATGGGCCAAGACTATGGATGTGAGGAGAAGCTGCCCTAGCAAACAGGGTGGGTGAGGCCAGATGCAATCAAATCTGCCTGTGTGGTTTCCCCGTGGGTGGGATGGGAAGAGTGGGTGCCCCCTTGGGGGTATTTCCACCTATTTACACCAGTGGCAGGAAGAGAAAGCAACATGTGTGGATGGTCACTGGAGAGTGGATATTTGACTTAGGATGAGAAGCAGGCAGAGGAAGAAGAGAAGCAGAAGAAGAAGAGTAAGTGGAAGAGAAAGGATACTGGATCTCCTAAAGTTTTTTTTTGTTTGTTTGTTTTTCCTAAAGTTTTTTTGACCTCGTAATTATTCTTTCTTTTTTTCCTATCAAGAGGGAAGAAGCCAAGCCTAGGATACAAGCTGGGCAAAATGTGTGTCCTTACCTATAGTATAGGTATAACCAGAGTCCCAAATTCATAAGGTGGTTGAGGTGCTCATCAGGGCATGTATAATGCTTGTCAGTTACTGATACATAATAAACTCCAAACATATGCTAGTTTCCATGTTGTTGCTGCATCTTGGTCTTGCACTAGGATCAGCTGAGAAATCTTTCATCTATGACTAGACTGCACTAGGATCAGCTGAGAAATCTTTCATCTATGACTAGACCTTCTTGCTACAGTCTCAGGTCCACCTTTGGGCACTGTGATTTTCCCGGCTTTTCAAATTTACTCCTGAAGAGAAGGAGCCAGGAGGTTTGCTGGGGTACAGAGGGGGAACCTCATGGTCCAGGGAACAGGGTGCCTCAGGGACCATTAAGGATGTTTTCCTGGATTCCTGAAAGAGCTGGACCCTGGACCTACAAAAGTGTTTCTCTACCAAGACTGGAGCCTCAGCACCCCACCCTATTCAGTGCTGGTGCCTCGGTCCTGCTCAAGCCTGTACGGATGTGGACATGTGGGGCATTTCTTCCAGACTGCTCTCCCAACCTCGATTCCTTTGCCTTTTTTTCTACCTACCCCTCACCTTCTTTCTTCTCAGGAATCTAGTTGGGAGAAAAGGAATTCCCCCACTATTTAGAGGTGTGGATTTCCCCACCCTTCACAGGCCAAACGGATGGCCTCATTCTGGAGGTCAAGGAAGCATGTGGGGGCTGGCACAAGGAGGGGTGAGGGGTGGCAGGGCAGCCCCCATGTCCTCCCATTCCCCCCAGCTCCTGTCTCATCACTGTCACTATTCAATCATAGCAGATGGGCTGCA